>NW_028185261.1:2069804-2076741 GCF_003343005.1 Rhea americana | reverse complement strand
ACACATCTCTAACCCAAAGCATCTTGCCTAATTTTTTTTGATCAGTTATTGAGTTCAACTGGATAAACTTGTTACCATAAAGCAGAGAGGATTAAAGAATGGTATTTTACCCTAATTGCATGCAAAAGTATGCAACATCAGCACACCTTGTCAGCATCAAACTGTGATTAGTCATGCAGAATAACAAGAGAAAGCCTTTACCTAAACAAATACATACACTAAAAATTGTTAAATCTATTGGGAAGAAGATTATGGGAAGTGATACTGAGAATCATTGCAACAAAGAAAAAAATTAAAAGGGGGGGTAATTTAAGTCTTTCCCATCACTAGTTCTTTCACTGAATTATTTATTCTACAGCACAGCTAATAACCAAGGAACTTGAATGTAGTCTTAGTTAAAGACTGATACACAATGCAGTGTTTACTTAATTCCTTTCAGCCAAGGTTTTAACATCGAAAGAAAAAAATAGCTTATAGCCTGTTTAAGTATAATGACCTTTCAATGTAATTGAAAGGAAAGATTTTGCCCTCCCATTCAATTTTGCATCATTTCAGATTTAAAGAAAGAACAAAAAAAGGGATAAGAAAAGCCAAATATATTTTGTCAGAACAATGGCACTTTCCTCCTCCAAAAACCCCATCTGGCTTGWGTCCTGTCAGACTCTTTCAGAGTTTTAAATCTGCAGCACTTTGTTAAAGATTTACTGACTTCGCAGCTGTCTGTTCCATTAGCTATGACATAATTTATCTTGGAAAGATTTTCACCTCACAAGGATTTTCTTTCCGAAAATGTTCTCGGAAATCTGCTTAGTAGCCAGAGTGATTATGGTTATACTGAACACTGATGACCAGGAGAAAATAGGATAAGATTACAGCTTATTGACCTGTTTGAGAGTTGTTTTATAAATGGCTGCTTTCATTCAAAAAGCTAGAAAGCTGGCAAAAAAAAAAATAAAAATAAATAACGCACACACACACACAGAAAAGTATCCAAGCACAAACAGATCAGACAAAAGATCACTCTGAAACTAAAGAGCTCTGGCCATTCTCTGAGATTATGCAGGACATTGGTCCCACACATTTATTTGGACTTGCAATGTTGTTCTTTTATGCCATGGGGGGAAATCTATAACGCATCACAAAGTACGGAGTCTATCCTGCAGGGGAGCAAGGGAGTACCGAGTGTGAATTACTCCATCACACCTGATACTGAAGTGCAGCAGCATTTATGAATGAAAGCATTAGAACAGGTTTTCTTGGTTTAATTGTGGARGCTAAAAGTAGACATGCTCCAGTCAGCTCTAGTGGATCATGTATATTAAGTATTCATAGGTCTGAATTTGTTTACCCTGATATCAAGCCATGCTTGGTATGCTACACCTTTGTCTACTTAATCAAAGCCCTTTCTACTATTGTAAAACTACTAACTGTGAAAACAGCAATTCTTAGAATCACATTTCTGGTGTGAATTATCATTGAGAGTCATGCCATATGACATTTCTAATCAAAATAGCCTGAATATTGCATAAGAACAGTCCTAGCCAACTGCTCAAAATGAGCTGTAGGTCACAAGTTATTCACAGAAGCTTGGTCAACAGTTTCAAGGCAGGAAATGAATTCAAGGAAAAAAAAATACAACCTTCTATTCTTGAAGAATTCAAGCAGAAGAGAGGTATTATTCACTAGTGATYGTTTATCCAGTTTGCCCTGTAACAACCTCTATTAACGCATTTTAGTTTCTTATGTACATCTAGAGAAAATATGGTCAATTTATTGTGCATATTTTGGGCCAGGTTCTCAACTCATGTCAAGCAGTTTATTTTCTCTGACTTCAGTAGAGCTATTATAATTTCACACCACATGAATGGCTGATTCTTTTTTATTTAAAGATTTATTTCATACTTTACATAGTATTTTCTTTAACGTTTGCTCTTTAAAAGCCTTCAAAAGAACCTYGACTAGCCACAAAAGTCTAAAGAGAGTTAAAAAGTTCAAACTAACTTATTTGCAAGTCAAACTTAAACCTCTAGAAGAAAAATACAATCTCAGAGCATTTGTCCCTGGGCCTTTTATTCTGGATGACAGCAAGGGAACTTGTGAAGGACAAAGTGAAACAAAAAAGAAGTAGGACTGCTATTATTGACTGAATGGAAGCTGACATCTTCATTTATTTCAGTGGCAGCATCCCAACATCTTTTCAGCTTCACTCCTTTCAGTAAGATGTGCTGGAAGGTTGCTGAGAACAGGGATAGTTGAACCATCCATTAAAATAACAGTATTTCAAAAGGCAGCTTTCCCTTCCAGGTTTTAAATACAATGCAATTTCTGAAGCAATGTCTTGCTGTTTGGTCAGCTTTCAAAGTATGCTTGCTGAGGGAAACCACAAAGTCTCTAAATTGGAAAGTTACCACCGGCCACTCAAAACCCAACTCTATCTTCAACATCATTTTTCAAATAATACCACTCTACTTGAAAAGGCACTTTAAGTTTATTGCCTGCCAAAAATTTTATTCCTTGTTGCACTTCATAGTGCTTCCTACTGTCCCATTAAACCTCAGAAGTATTGTGAAAATTCTCAGTTCACATAAATGCTCACCCTATGTTACCTGTGGCAACAAACAATAGCTCGTTTATGTCCCATTAAAGATGCTTCAATGTCTACTTGTCAAGTAGAGCAAGTATAGGAATTGAACTTCTCTAACTTTGTTTTTAAAAGCTACATCAATGTAACTACTTCTGAACAGCACTATTTGGACTATACTTCGTCCACATAATCTTACACTGAGAACCTCCCCCACCTTGCTCTGAATAATTGTCCTTTCATGGGAGGAGTATCACATACATTAAAAAATGAACACAAAGTCCTTACGGTCCTTATCTATTCATTTTCCTTATTTAACATTTCTTCCAATTCTAGCCACTCCACACTGAAGAGGTCTAAGGATCACTCGGTATCAACCAATGAGTTGTTACGTAACAAGTGTAGCTAAATTCATGTACCCCTTTCCCCTCCAATTATCAAGATGCATACATCATTCTCAGCTAAGGCAGTAATTAACATCCATTTTCTTCTAAGAGATACAGACATACACACACATTAAGGGTTTTGGATTTTTTTGGTGAACATAAGGGGCAGAGATGCAACTATCCACAAACTTTCAATAGTTAGATAGATATAAACAAACATTTAAAGTATCAGAGTTATTTCCCTTTTGAATCTGAGAAATTATTATACAAGTTCTCCATCCAGCCACCACATGTAGCATTAACCTTGCTGTCCAGGATCACCAGTTGATTTAAAAGACATATGGCTGAGTAGCTTGATCTAACTTCACAGTTGCAGTTGAACCTTATAGCGGGTCCTGCTTTGAGTAAGGTGTTAGACCATAGGGCCCCCAAAGCTCCCTTACAACAGAGATCATTTTTATGTGCAAAAGCTTACATTAGGCTGGCTCTGATCATGCAACTTTGTCTCCATAACTTTGTCTCCATTTCCTTTGAATATAATCTTCAGCTGTTCATTTAAAAGAATTGCGCAGTTAAAACTTCCTTTGGTTATCAAAAGCRTGTCAATACCCTCTCATTTATAAATGATGTGACTACAACATCCTATAAAAYGTAACTGTTAAAGATATTTTTCAGATTGATAAACAGGATGAAATTCAGAGAAGTTGGAGTTTTTGAGAGTTTTTAAATTGGGGTTGCAACGTAATTAACAGATGGCATACCATATGTACTCTCGTGTTTTCTCATTCTTCCTCCTCTCGCTCATAAAGGTTCCTTTTTTAAAAAGGCTGTGGCTAAAGGTGAGGGTTGAATACAGGCACGGGGCGGACTAGGGGAGAAGAGGAGTGTCTCTACAGTGCAGCCGTTGTTTTGCGTGACACCATACTCCCATGCTCAACGGTGCCAGTGGAAGATAAAGAATTTCTTAGCATGCCTTCCTACCCTCTGTAGCGAGCACATACCTGCTTTGGCATTAACTTTCATGTTTCCTACATAAGGAAAGTAGTGTTAAATCCATTAATCAGCCTTCATTTTGTGCCAAAACGATGCTTCTGTACTGACAGTAATCCAAATAGCATCTGTGTTTGCATGTAGTCATCTTCCCCCAGAGCAACAGAATCTAGTAACCTCTCATTCACCTATGATTTCACGTATAGGTATTTTTGTATGCATATGCTTAAATTCAACAAAACTAAGAATATACTCACAAGTAATCTAGGTACTACAAAACAGATTTTTCTTCTCCAACCATATCTTAAATTACATTACAGAAACAGATTTCAGCAAGATTTTTGAAATCTGCATTGAAGAGTCTTTGTACAAATCCAAAGCAGTGCCTCTTGTAATTAGAATTATTCTATGGAGGTTTCATAATCCTGTTCCTACAATGAGAAAACACTGCAATAAGAAATATATATATAAATTGAGGCAAATGGGAAAAATTTGCTGTGAAAWGTACAAATGGGTTGCAAAGGCTTAGGCCATCAAGTAGAATATGAAATAATGCCATTAACCAGAATAATTCAATTTAGGCTAATTAAAAAGTTTCACTTAAATTAACAATATGGACGGGGGATGGACTCACACACAAGAAATTCAATTTTTCCCCCAAAGAAGTTGCCAGAAACTAAGGGGAGGGGAGGGGGAAGTGGTGAAACACACAGAAAGAAAAAAAAAAAGAGCTAGTAGTTTTAGTACAGCTGTAGTTTATACCCTTCTCGGCTATAAATCTGATGCCGTCAAAACAGAAATGCTTTTCTCTGATCTTAGGCATCATCTGTTTCTCAAGAAGAGATTTTTATCTTTACTGGCAATCTGAACAACTAGCTTTTCCCATTGCTCTACTCGCACTTACTCTTTTAGACAGTAGTAAAGGATGCATTTAGATGGCAGAATGGTTTAATATCAGAAAAATCATTTAAACAGCAAGATATTAGCTTGGTGATCTGACAGAAACATAAATGAGTTTTATTATTATTAGGAAGAATGATAGACTTGACATAATAGATTAGGCCACTGAGTTTACAGCACCACTGAATTTGGACAATACAGCAGACCAAACGGTGCTGTATTAGCGCCAGTTAAAATTAAAAGGACCTAAAGAGCCTTTTATATAGTTCAGTTCGGAAAACATTATACAATGGTAAGTGACATAAGAACTGCCAGGCATCCAGTGTCCTTATGATTCCTTTTATAAGCACATGGGAATAGTAGGCCATGAGCATAGGGACAGTCGGTATGCTTCAGAGAAAAGGCATTTATTTTGCAAAAGCACTATACAGCCTCTGGGAATGTGTAGGCACTGACAAACATGATATAGAAGTATTCTTAAATACAAGAAGGATAGAGATAACATAACACCRCATTTCATCTGGCAGCACAATTTGAGCAGAACCTACACAATTGCCATTTCATTTATCTGTAACGGAACTACTGCAACAAGGCACTGGCCTCRGGTCGTCTGAACACACACCGTGCTCCTGAGATCCCTTACGGGCAACAGCTACAATGGAAATACTGAAAGCCAGGGCCAAATGTAATCACTGGCATATAACCAAAAGGAGGTTCTTTGATGGGGGGGGGAAGAGGTTGGTCAGTTGGTTGTTTTAAGAGAGAGAGAGTAATTTACAGCAAGTTAGATGCAATATAAGCTTCTCATAGGGAGGCAACAAACAAGAGCAATCCAGACCGAGCACGTCCACGTCAGGAAGCAGAGGTTACCGCAGAACAGCATTGCTAAAACTGTCCGTGATGAGTTTCCACTTCTCTCAAGTTGCTTTGCTCTTGTTTCAAAGCTTGTGTTGAAATTAAAGTACTTCAGCCTTAGATAAGTGTCATCCTCACACAACATGGTTTATACGACAATGCTACAGCATGATACAACCCCTGCAGAGCATCCAAGCAGCACATCCACTCCAGTATTAGCCCTTCTATTCCTTCCCCACTCTGTCCCCTCTTCCTTTATCAACTTTACCRACAGGATGCCTAGCACAACGTTATCCCAATCAGATGGTGAATATACTTGAAGAAAGTTTGCCCATATAGWCACAATAGCAAAACTTTTCTAACACAACTTCAGCCTAAATTTCCCAACCGGCAAGTTTGACCTACTTCTTACACTTAAGAAGGAATAATCTTTAAAACATCGAAAGAAAAGGAAAAGAAAGGATTTGTTTCTTTTCTTCTTCCCTCCTGTCTTTGCTCCTCCTAAAACCATAATTATGGAGTATCTTAAATTAAAAGCAAGAGCCTCCAATTTGAGCTGCACAGCAGAGCTGCCACCTTCACTGTCTCCTCTTGTTGTGATTCTTTCCTTTTGGATGAATATAACATYTTTGAAATAATACCTTCTCATTTCCCTTTAGTGAGGTCAAGATATGTTTTAATTTGTATTAACTAGCTAAACTGAACTCTTAATGCTCCTTCTGTATCTCTACACACACATGAAATTAGCATCAAGACAATAAACCAGCACACAAGGGTTCTGGACCTCTTCCCTSCCCAAAAACATGAAGTCATCTGAAGTCACAAAAACACTTATTAGTCTAGAGGTCATTATAAAAACAATCAAAGAAAACAAGTATGAGTTTGGGAGCAATTTTGATCAGACAGCCTTTACAGAAAGAAATTATGTATTTTTTTCAAAATGATATGTTTTCCTTTACTGGTAATCTCTTCAGTCTCCTCCAAACATAGCCGTGCAACTGCTAGTGTCCTCCTGAGTCACTYGCATATCAAGAGGACTATAAGACAATGCATAATGTCCTCAGTCCTAGTAATTAATATTCTAAAGAACTCTTCATACCATAATGCATTTTTAAAGTTAATGATTGCATAAAATATAGAACCTGTCAACTCAGAGGTCAGTGGATGCTTTCACAGCCCCATTTTAGGCAAGTCACATGGTACATCTTCATTTTATTCAGCCTGC
>NW_028185261.1:2022846-2069714 GCF_003343005.1 Rhea americana | reverse complement strand
AGACATGAACCAGGCTGCTGAAAAATGACCTTCAAGTTACTGTCACACAAGCAGAATCAACTTCATTAATCTCAAATGCAAGAGAGAGAGACTGTGAATATTTCTCAGAGGGAAGAGGAGTTGTTTCATCATCATTTCAAGTTTACATTAAGCAATCCTGCATACATTGCATAACCAAAGAACCAGACATTTCCAGGCTCAGTATCATGAAAGATTCTTACTGTAGTGATGAATCTCCACAATATAAGAGACCTATGAATCAAGTGTTTTTTTTTTTTTTTAATAGCTCGCTTTCTTTACATGAATGCTACCTGCTCTCTAACCCAATCTGACAGTGATTCTAGAGAACATTTACCCTCCTTCAAGAGGAATTTTAATGGCAACATCAATTTCACATTTGGAAAAAAAAAAAGCCATTTGCTGCACATTTCTGTCTTTATATTATTACCTAACTGCAGGCGCTCGGCAGGACTGGCTCGATTTCCCTTACWTTATCACTATTAAAGGGTTACTAGTGTCAGACAACAGATTGGTACACATAGAACAGATTTTGTATCAGATTGGTAGCTCACTGCTAGGACCATACAAGGCTGCTTATCTAGGTAGCTTGTCAGTTTACTCGCACTTTGCTGGAAGTGGCACAAGGAGGTAGTACTGTGAGCGACACCAAGTCCAGCACTCGCAGTAATTTTCCAGTCCCTACAGCCTAAAGGCAAAGCTACGTGAAAGTGTTTTCTTTTGCCAAGCACCAGAGGAAGTTTAGTGAGGTTAGGAGAGCCACAGTGAAGCTGTGGGAAGGTTATTGATATTTTATTTTTTGCATACATTACACAAGCAAGCCTGACATCTTCTGGCAAGCTACAGTTTGAGTTTTTTGATGTTGCTGATGACTTTTGGGGCTAAAACAAAGCTACTCCTGAGAAAGCAGYGTATTAGTATTTCAGTGCAGAGACCCCCATTACTATAGATCCCTACYGACAACCTAGAAGTGTCAGCTACTAGAACAAGACCACCACATAAATTACAACAGTTAAATATGAAAGCAATCTAGAGAATTAGGGGGAGTCCATTCCCTTTTGGGTAGTTTGCCYCCTTAGTCTCATATAGGTTTAAAAGAGCTCTGAATTACAGGATCTACAGATTTATTTCATAAAGCAGCACTGGGGACTAAAACAGAACTTACTGGCAAGATGACTGGCATGGACAACAACCTTGTTCCTACACAATCTCATCAAAAACTAAAGATTTGCCTGATATGACAAATGTTAATGAATTAACATTTGAAATGAATTAACAAATGAATTGACTTGCTTATTAAACTTTAAACAAGATATCCAGTTAAAAGGATGAGTGGACAATTTCTATTTTTGGCAACCCTCACACAAAGTTCTTCCACAATAAACTGAACACCAAAACGTGTAAGATAGTTACCTGTAACCCACACTCCTATAAATTAATGCTACATCCTCAGCCCCAAAACTATTAGTATTTCCCACTCAATATGCACCAAATTAATTATTCAAGTATTTAAACATATCTTTCTGTGCAGTTAGGCAGGAGACTAGTCCTCTGGGAAGTTTGAAATTATAAGTTTATCCATCTGAACCTACCTACATATGTATTAATAAAATATTTTTAAACCTCTTTACAGAAGGTTGCTGTCAGTGTTCAACCCAATGAGTTCATTAATTTTTTTTTCCTGAAAACAACTATTTAACCAGCAAAATACAATAATAAAAGCCCACAAAATGAAGAGGGCTTTAAAAAGCTTATGGAATATATATATTTTGTGTGTGTGTGTGTGTATACACCACAACTACACTCTTAAGAATATTTCAGTCAAATTTGAGTTGTCATTATCTACAATTTCCTCTTGAAAAAAAATGGATAGCATCAGCTACACAAGTGAAAAGATTAAGGAAGAGGGTATGCCTGCTTCCCCAAGGTTGCATACAGTAGCATTTTCAAGATTTCCAAAACTAAGGAGACTTTTCTTTACATTTATCTAATTATTCTGATTGTGATAGCAACTTAAGTTAGGTTAGGTAACAACAGTTTAAAGGCACATGATTTTATTAACTAAAAAATTTTGAGTTTTCACACTGTGGGTGGAAATCTTAACATTTAACATCTCTAGGTAGTGTAAAGAGTTTCATCTTTTGAGAGTTCAATGCCAACAGCACCAATGCAAGCGATTATGATAGCTTCAAACTGGTTTCTGGATCACATGGAGTCACCAAGAGACTTGACAAAAAACAGGAGTTTTTAATGGGGGCAGGGAGGAAGGCAGGTCTCAGAATAAGTCATGACAAAATGGTAATCCTACCCAGAAGGCTGCCTCAGGACTTAACTCAGCATCACACATCAGCATATTCTCCACTTTAAGTTTTGACAGAGTTAATGGTACTATTCATACACCTTAAACAGTCATGTTTGTAAAACTAGTCTGAATTAAAGGCCTCTAGGCACTATAGCAGGTCTTATATGGTGGCACATTTGTAAAAGGACTGCTGCCACTGTACGATTTAAAATAGGCTGGAGCAGTGGAAAAACTACATAGGATAGTGATGGGTAACATCTGGGTTTATACATCACTATCGCTGTAAAGAATATAATTCCTTCTCAATAGCACTGTGGTTAAAGACCAGGTAAAACAGGGGAACAAAGTTCCCACTGGATCAAAGTATAAGCTGTCTATGTTGAGTGTTCCCTCAGTTGAGTCCTAAATATACTAGAGTGGAGTATTCCCAGCAGTATTCCTTCAGTACACTTGCCTTTACATACAATTCTTTACATTTCTTCTTTACAACAATTAATAATTTAATTATATTAAAGAATCTTCAGAAATCGAGAAGAAAATTTGAAGCTTTCCCCCTTCCGCACTCAAAATCACTTTTTGATAGTAACATTATCATGGCTTTCACAGTAGTCAAAAAACATCAGAATAAAACATCCCAAGTTGTTATGGAGTGTTAAAATATGATGCCCTTTAAAATATTGCTGACCCATCTTTTCAGAGCCAGAAGACTCACAATGAATGTCATCCATCAGCCACAAGGCTTATAATTCAGTCAATTATTAAAAAAAACCCAAAAGGTAGAGAATCAACGTTTATAAAGAATGTGAAATTTAGGAATGCAGTACAAGAATRCAAAACAGAATTAGAAATCTGTACACAGAAAAGAACTGATAAACATCAAYTTCTCTTTTAAAATTCAAACAGTCAGCAAAATCCACAGTTAGCAACAGATAAGAATAAGACGAACAAAAATACAAAACTGTTCAGAGAGGCAAAAATCATGCCTTTCAAGAACTTCACCAACATGATAAGGGCCAGCTAAAAGGTACAGGCCCTTGACTAACTTGATCGCTAACCAGTAGTCTTGTCAATAACATTTAAACCAGCTGTAATAAGGTAAGACACTAGAGAACAGGCTACACACCAGGCACAAGCATATCTCTTCGGAAAACAGTATGAATGTTTCCAAAATCCGCAAAGGAACCTGTTATATCGTGGAATTTGCCTCTTGCTCATGCAGACTGACTAGCTGTCACCTCATTTGTAAGTGCCCAGAAACCAACCRGGTTCCCATTAACATCACAGTATTCCCTGTGTCACCCAATGGTGTTCCAAAAATCCCAAAGAACTTACAGTATCTCAGAGAAGCACTGAAGTTTTCCTGTAACCAGGACCATAGGGCAGTAGTTCCTTACAATTAGTCTAAACGCTTCCCTTCTTTAAAAGTTCTGTTTTGCTTCTAATTAACTTCTCTTATCGTTCTAAATCAATGATATTCACCCCTTTCAGAGATTTCTAGTCACCCAGCAACTGAGGGTTAATTATTTATCCATTAAAAAAAAAAGAGAGAGAGAGACAAACAAGAAAAACACCCTACAGTTAYTGGTCTCAAAACAAACAAACAAAAAACACACTACTTCAATTACTAAGGAACCCCAAGCATTTATTATTGCATGCCACACACAAACTTTTTTCGAAAGATTTCATGCTGCAGAGGTMTCTGAGTGAATGCATTCCACTTAGAAAATTAGAAGTGGTTATTGATTAGGTAGAAAGTTTGCCTTTCAAGACTCTAAATAGGACTATAAGGCTATAATGAGGCTACAAAAGAATTTAAAAAACAAAACCAAAAAAAAGCCACCCACATACCAAAAAGTCTTCTTACCACAGTACTTTCTGCAAGTGGCAYAAACATTTTAATAGCAGCATTTCCAAAAAATGGAGTAATTCAGAATTGCAGAGATTCAGTAGATTGGTAATCGGTTACAGAGCATGAGCTCACGAAGGATTCAAACATAATCCAGCTCAGTACTGACCTTTAGTTGTTACTATTAGAAAGCCTAAGAAAAATAAGCTAACGCTGTCATTCTAGCCTCTAGCAAGAGGATACCAACTTCACAAAACTGYACAGACGCTTTTGCTGTCAGTCACCACAAAGGTTCATGGACTGCGTGGTGCTTCCCTCTACTCAGACATCGCCTGTACGCGCAAATAAGATGCATTATTCTACCTCAGGCAAYTACTTCGTATGAAGCATCCTCAGATACAAAAAA
The DNA here is from genome assembly GCF_003343005.1 of Rhea americana. Classification (NCBI taxonomy): domain Eukaryota; kingdom Metazoa; phylum Chordata; class Aves; order Rheiformes; family Rheidae; genus Rhea; species Rhea americana. The sequence goes on along the minus strand of NW_028185261.1, from coordinate 2,065,142 downwards.
CACAGCAAGGACACACACTTGAAAATCTCTCTCAAAGTTAAGCACAGGCAGATGCCTGCGTTTATCTTATAGCAAGACTGAAATAATTCATCTTTGAGATGTGCCAGTTATATATGCAGCTTACACGAGCTCTCAGATTTTGTGAAGCAAGCAGCCAATGAAAAAAATAAACCACATCACACTAATTTTATTAAATTCTAGTGAAAGCTTTTATAGAGGCCCATGGAAGTTAAAGAAAATAACTTGTCTAACAGACACCACTACTGTTGTTCCCAGCCATGGAAAAATTCATAGAGATAAAAAATTGTCAGAAAGAACAACTCCAGTATTCAAGCATCTTCCGCATCCCAGAGCTCATTTWATCTGTAGAAACCTAGAAGTATATTCCTGCTGGCCATATTACTGGATCATAACAAATTGCCATCCACTTTATTTTTCTAGTCTTACTCAGAGGAGATCAGAAACTGGCCTGTCATTTTCTGGTTAAGAGTTGCAGGCTAACAAGGTACTTTGCCCCCTTCTCCTCCCTGCCCTTTTTTTTTTAAAAAAAAATAATAATAGTAAGTTTTCTGAAGTTTAACACCTGATTTCTTGCTAGAGCTAGGGTGGAGATGGAATATTCTAGATGAAGAAAGAATGTGGAGTTCTGAAGACATAAATAAATTCACGCAGGCTGCTGAAAAGACTTAATAGCTCTGTAGCACATAAGGTTTCTTACATGATGCACTGGTGTTACAGAARTACACACAGGACCCGCCCCAGAGCACATGGAGACGGAGCGAGAGCAGAGGAGGGACGCCCTGTGGAAGCATTGAGCTTGGCTCCTAGGAACACCATGTGCAGCAGAAAGGAGCCCTGGAAGGTGGGGAAGGTGCCAGCAGCCCCCATACAGAAGGCCARCAGAGGACCACCACTAACACCTCTGAACAGTGAGCCATGCTCACTGTGCACAAGCAGCTCTGGTTAAGGCGAATAGTACTGCCAACATGCTGTGCCAGGGACTAAACACCTCTGTTCCTCCAAACATTTATTAGCTTTCAGGTATAAACAATGATCTCGTCACTCGACCATACTGCTGATGAGCCCAGCTCAAGGAGGAGCCCAGCCACCTTCCCTCCCCTGTCACACAGGGATAACTACTGCCACACCAAAATAGATACTGCAAGAAAACTTGTTCCACAGCTGCCCAATCAGTAAACAAAAGTCCTTGTTCTCCAGATCAAATGCGTTCTGATCATATCCACCCTTTAATTATCACTCATAAAAAGAAATCCCATCCACCTCAGTTTTTTCTGTATATATCAACAAAAATATCAGCATTAAGGATACACTCTGTGTGTCATTCCTTTGAGCATTCATTAAGTCTAAAGTTATCCTTTATACAATCAGGACAAATGTATCATGTCTCTCAAACTGATGCACAAGTGGCAGGTTAACCTTAAAATCCCAACCCAAGATCTTATTAAAACTTAAATTTCTGTAGTTTGCAAATTGTTAAGCCATTACACTCTAAATTTTTATAAATACTTTAGTCTAGCCTTCATTCAGAATTAGAACTTAATATAAATGAAAACAATATGAAATATTTGTGAAATTAGTTATAGAGGGCTGTTCTGTTCTTGACCTTTGCACCTCAATCAAAAGCAAATGTACATTTAATGCTGCTCTGTCATTTCAGTTCCGATGCTAAGGGCTACAGTAACTGCTTACACTCATTTATCCTTAAACTGGATGCACTGTGAAAGAATGAAGTCAGACCAATTGCAATTTTAAATTCATTAGTACCACCTACATAAATAGCTTGCATTTTTTCTTTTAATGATCAGAAGAAAGTATCACTGCTTCAAAGGTACATCCCAATTATCTACATTTCTGAATTCCATCAATAAACTACTTAATAGCTTGTTTGTTGCACTGACCAATTATTTTTTGTTTATGCAGATGCTACTCAACACGGCAAAAAATTATTCTTGCAACATAAGAAAAAGCCTATTGAGGCAGGAGGTGAAAACTTTGTACTTTTTTTTGCAAAGGTATATGGAAGTGCCTAGGTTTTTTTTTTCCTGTTTTATTTTGKTTTTTTTTCTGGTCGTATTACTCAAAATTGTTATTAAATACTCATGCAACATTCCCACTTAAAGAGGTATGATACAATGAAACATAATTTTAAAGGTTAAATAACAGATGGGCTGACTATTCATTCATTATGCTACTACACTTTTGAGCTTGCTTTTTATTTTCAGCTGTAACTTGCTTTGGAATTAGGCCTCATTACAGTAAAAAGGCAGGGAGTAGGTGTTCCCACTTTACATTTTCCTAGATATTGACAGTGTTCTCAGTACTATTCAAATATGACACCCATAATGTTTGAAGTTTAAACCCTAAAGAGTCTGGGTACCTGTTTCCAATCACTGGATATAGTGAAGGTCTTTTTTTTTAAAAAAAAAAAAAAAAAAAACTTTTTGCCTCTCCCTATGCAAGGATGTCCTCAGAAACACAATTGCTACACTCCAAAAAAACAAGCAAAATGGATGGAATCATCTATTAAAAAAAAAAAAACAAACATCAAAAAAAGCTTTCAAAAGCACGCAAAGAAGAAAAAAAAAAAAAAAGGAAAACATGCAAGAACAGCAGCAGCAGCCGCCTGCAACCTAGACGAAGGACTTCCTGCCTGCCTACAACAGTTAAGTCTCAGTAGAGGAAAAACAGGTATTCTGAAACATCTCTAGAAGCAGGCCTTCGATCTGATGCTCTTATACATTTTGGCTCAACTACTTCCATCTTAACTTTCAATGTTTTCTATCACTCATGATATCCAGGCAGCTCCCTGAACAACTTCCTATGCGCATTCCGAAACCTCTTCGGTTTGCTACCTCCGACGGAGCATAGGGACATTCTTCCACTGTTCCCAACACAAAGATGCCTTAAAGTGTTCCAGATACTCCCAATATTTAATGCTTCATACAGCTGCTAGTTGATCTGCAAACTCAAGTCTTAGATCCTAAGATCTTCATACTAGCATGCTCAGGCAGTAAGACGTGACTGATTTTAGGTAGAAATATGCTTGCCTGAGTATTTTTAAAGTAATTCAGATTCAGCTGGCCAAACTGATTACTTTTAAGATCTGGATTCCAGCACTAAACTGGATTCCAGTGTAAGTTTTCTCAAAAGCTCTTTCCCATTCTATATTTTCATTTAAAATTAACTTCTTTAGTTGGGAGAGTGCCTATTTGTGACAAATCTTTACGTTCACATTTGCAACTTATGCTTCCTAAGAATTTTATAATGAAAAAAAGTTAGATCATTGACTTTTAAATAGTCTTTTGCCCTTCAGTTAATGGGGATTTACAGGCATCCATATTATTGGGGGGGGGGGGAAGGGGGGGAAGGGAGAAGAACAGGATACTAAAACAATACTCTATCAAATGACTGATTGCCCTTAGTACAGCCAGTTCAGAGTAGCACATGGACATCTAAGGCCAGTATTAACTCTGAAGGGAGAAAAAAAAGAAAACATGCAGTGACCTCAAGACTCCCATTTGTTTCATAGCATTTAACACAGGAAGGCACATATGCAATTAACCTACAACTAAGTCATGCAGTCCCTAGCCAGAGAAGGGTTCTCTAAGCTGCTAAGTAATATGATGCCCAAGGGGAGAGAAATCAAGAAATCACATTAATTAACTGTTTGTTATGTTATTATGTTTCTTACAGTTAGGACTGGCTCAGAAAGAAATTTAAGACATTTTGCAAGAGACGGGTCAGAGTAAGTTGCACACAGCAAGTTCCCAAATGTACAAAGTCAATTAAGTCACTGATTAAATGAAGAAAAAAAGAAAGGGAGGGTGCTATAGCCCATAAAGAACAACAATCTATCCCCAAATCAGCGTGGAAAATAATAAGTCTACTAACTTATGATATTTTACTATCTACTTTTAATGTCCCACTGCCTCAAGAAGCTCTTAATCAGTCAAGGCCTCATCCCGGTCCACTAAAAAGCCAAAGGAAAACTAATCACTGATTTCATTGGAGCCTAATCTAAAACCCACATAAAACAGGYCTGTTTACAGTGAGTTAATTGGAGGTTTGGAGTTTTATGAGTGATTTAAATATTTCTGATCTTTTCTTCTACCATATGTTGGAGGTGACCACAGGTTGCTAAAGTTGGTGACACAGAAGTGTCACTGGATCACATTAGCACTTGCTTTTCATTTGGCCAGATGACAGGAGTGGAACAGCCTAGGACCTAAACAACAGCTAATCCCACATCCTTTCGCTGTTGCAAGAATTTGTTTTTCCTCTATCTAGGGATTCCTTCCAGAGTAAGGAAGGACAGAATAAAAACATAACATTTGTATCTTTTTTGACAATATAATAAGAGATTCTTAGGGCACATGACCCTTTGCAAAGAGAGAGAGAGAGAGAGAGACCATTCTGATTTTTTTCTATATTCTAAAGCACATCCTGAGAAAGCAAGGAAGCAAATTTGCAGCACATGAGCTAGTTACCTCTGATAAATTTGTTTCATTGACTTAATTTTTAGAACAAAAAATTGAAAACCATTAATGCAGTAACAGCTGTAAGAACCATGGACCTACAACCACMTTGTATCATTTAAGTTATAAATTTTAAAGTTGTTGTCATATTTCAGCTTTATCTTGGGTACATTTTGCCATACACAACACAGCTCTTTTGTCCTCTATTAGTCATCTTTGCCCTTCTTCTGAAAGATGATCTGAACGTTACTCCCCCCAAAACCTGCCTCAAGCAATGTTGCTAGTCAGCAACTTTATTAAAATTGCTTGCAGATTTATTTTCATTTATCCTGTTTGTGCTCTAAATAAAATTCATAGGATCAGCTCTTTCTAATAACATATGAGGTTCATATCATTTCCAGTACTAAAGGACAACACAACTTTCAGCATTTTCTCACCTTGTCCATCTTCCTCYTTTGCTTAAAGCAAGGGCTCCCCCTGCTGCTTCAACCCACTCCTACACCCTCCAGAAAAGGGATTAAAAAAACTAGGGATACAGACCCAAGCTAGAAAATTAAAAATAAAAACTAAGTTTGGGCTCACGTGCCGAAGAATCTAGTCTTCTTGCCCAAGACTTATTATGAAAATAATACAATAATATTACCACAACATTCATCCACCACWCACACCATTGGCTGTCGTCAAGTTTTTCTTTTAGAAGAATTTGAAGCGGGCAGGAAAGCAGGGATGCAGCCAGCCTCCAGTTTAATTACTGGCCATCAGAATGTTTTAGAGAAATTTGGGAATACTTTCTCCAGTCATCACGTCAGCATGAGCAACCTCAGTTCTCAACCTCAAACTACACAGATCTTTAGAGCAGATGAACCCAGCCCTGTGCCCTAAAGGTTATTGGAGCAAGCAGCAAGAAGCAGTTAGGGCTGCAGTGCAGCATCAGGATAATCCCACCTCAGATGATATTACATATTATTTAGAAATATCAGTGTTTACATCAACAGTGAGATAACCATTAACTAGCAACAGCAAAAAGCCACTCTTTGGTCCAGAAGATAAGGAATAAGACAATCTTTTTTTGTCAACCCCCCCCCCAACACCTTATAGAAACAGAACACAAACTTTTTGTTCTACTCATACTTTTCTTCAGATTAAGTTGCTTTATATTCTGTATTGCTGATGAGATTCTGTATGATTTGAAATAACATCACCACTTCAGAAACTATACTAATGCAAAATTGATGCTAAAAGGCTGAAAAACAAAAGTATTTTCTTACTCAGGCATCTAATATTTCATATCCACTTCAGTCCTCCCCAAAAACATTGTTAAACAGTCTTTGCAACACTATACTATGAGATTCTATAATTAATRTGAAGAACTAAGTATGTTAATAACTGCTTAAGCTGCAACTAACATTCAGTCACAATTGAATCTGCCAGTTTTCAATCACTTATGTTTTCATATAGAAGTTTAGTTTATGCTAGAACCTACTACACGTTTGCCAACAAAGTCACGGAACAGAAAGGAGGTTCCAAGCCTTTTGAAGCTGCAGTTAAAAAGAAAGAAAAAGCAAAAAAAAAAAAATGAAAAAAAAAGAAAAAGAAAAAAAAAAAACACCACATATTGAAAGTTGTTTGAGAAAGTACCTTTTGGATTTCTATATAGGGCTCATGCTTAGATCATTCAGGGAAATATTTTAGTTCTAGACCCAGTCTCTCCTTACAGTCACTAACTTTATTAGACCTGCTGCTTTCTTAACTGCAGCACAGGGAAGAGTTTGCATCCTTAACATCCATTTACAAGCTACAAACTTTAAAGATGTTATTTATCACTGGCAATCCTGGCTGTTCAATTTGCCCTCTTCATATCTGCTTCCTTCTTCAACACTTTTCCCCCCACACAGGAAAATTACATGAGTACTCTTGAGAGAAAGAGACCAAATCACAAACACTTCATGAAAGGAAGTTTGAACAGCTTAAACTGTTCTCTGCAAGTTTTCTAAATGCTAGTTTATGCAATTCAGCACATGCATCACTCCATTTTTTTTCTTTTTTTTTTTGTAGGTCACAGTAAAATATTACTTCCCCTCCTAGTTAAAATTCAGCTCTTTTACAGACAGAAAAGTTAAGCTATTTCAATTAATATCTTTGGGAAGGATAGGCTCAGAAACATTTTTAAGAAAACAGATAATTAAATACATAGCACATATCATTTTGCCTTTTTACTTGATCTTTGAAATTCGCATTCTTCTCTCCACTTATAAATTCATGAAAAGTATATAAATGAATATAAGGAAGTCTATACAACTAAAGAGTGCCACTTCAGCATCAAAAAGTCATGGAAAGTTTTATTTTATCTCACAAAACAAGAGTCCAAGGGAACATGAGCATTGCCTTGTTTCTTGGGTATAGATTCCCGTATCTAGCCTTGGCACGTACAATCTGTCTGCACTAAGAGGACAAGGTACAGCAATTCTATCAACGAAGCAGAGAACAGAACTGTGATCAGAGGTCTCACCACACGGGTAATTCACCCCAAGTCTGCGACAGGCCAGCCACCAAACCGTGCCAACGCTGTCTGTGACCCTCTGCTCGGGCATCTTCACTTTCAGYGAGAAGGACAGCAGCGTGTTGATCTCTGTAGCAGCAGATCCACAGGCCTGACTTTTTTCTACCTGTTCCATCATATGCACTGCACTGATTGAAAACCCTCTTCCAGGATGCAGCTATGTGACACTCTCAGCTTCTGTAATAAAAATTCCTACTTTCAAACAAAGCTGAAAAATATGAACTCAACTAGGCTTGAAAGTAAGAAGTGAAAAAGATTTTGAAATAATACATGATAGCTCACATTTTTAATGCTATTTTGGAAAGGAGGTTAAGCTTGGGGGACCCAAAATATACCATTAGTCAGCCGATAAATAATTTTCTGCTCCCACACAAGGGAGGACTAACACAGATCCAGCTAAGTTTAGAAGTCAGTGAAAACCAACAGCTTGCAGCTGGTTCCTCTTACAGACTCTTCTCCAAAGTGCCTTGGCTTGTAGCTCTTGGCTGTCCTGACTGTGTTCAAAAATATTCCTGCATTCAGTCTCCTGCAGCCTGTGATTCTCAGCAAATATACAAGTAAACGGACCATTTCCCAGGCCATTTCTGCTGTCTATACCACCTGCTGTTGAGGGGATAGAATGACAACAGYATACTGAACACTTCGAGAAATACTGTGGTATTTTGATATTTGGTAGTTACATGGGAAGCACTGAGATTATGCAGCAGTTTAAATGGTATTATTCAGAAATTGTTGCATTTGCTCAATRTAGTAATATTTTACAGAAGTCTTCATTTGTGTCATCTCTGTTCCATTTCATTCCTACAGTTCCACCATAATTTTCAGTTCAAGGTTTAATACAGACTATTCTAGTGGCAAGAAAGAAAAGAATTCAAGTATTTCAACAGTTAAAAAGTCTCATTTCTTCTGGAATAACRCCTAATCATATTACTCATACAGAAATTAATAGCTGGAATGTAGATTTACCTTTGAAGAGTTATTTTTAACAGATCCCATTGAGAGAACTTCAAGATTTTATAAAGCATCCTTCAATTTAATGACTAAAATGACCAAAGTTTCTCTTAAACGAAAAAATATAAAATAGGATGCAGGTGGAAAATAATAGCCACAATGCCCAATGCTACATTTTATTTCTTGAAGAATGACTAATGTGGATGTTTTCTTCGGTATTTATCAAATCAAAGCCTGTGGTGGCCTGCAGGGATAAAGGTGCACATTTACCAAATGCCAGCTAGTTAGTAACCCCTTCTGCCTTTTAAAAACTGTGAACTCAGGGACACAGGCAAAAGAAAGATTTGAGAGATGTAGAAATTACAGAGACAACATAGCTAACAAATGTGAAATGATTATTTTGATGGCTGTAAATAACCATACACATTCCATAGTGCATGCTTTTATRGTGGTTAGGTTCTTTTATGCTGGATAATTTAGAGCAACTCTGCAAAAGAACATCTGTTTTGAAAAGGCAGTAGAAGAGCGAGAGTTAATTATAGACCATAAACTGTCAGCAGTAGGGTAGTAACTGAAGGAGCACTGGCTAATAATAAAGGATCGGTTCACATGTTCTTGTGCACATTTCTCAATGAAATCAACAGAAGCTGAATTAACAATTTAAAAGTAGAATTCAGCTATTATTTTACATGATARAAAGTACATATGCATATTATACAGTGAATTTTAAGAGAGAAAAGGACTGACTGTTGAAGGGAAAAGAAAGGGGTCCTAAGTTGAGCTGAGTTTTTTCCCCTCCAATTCTTAAAGGACAGTATCACTTTATTTAAAGCAATTATTATTTATGATTCTTAAATCACACAAAGACTTATGACTCTACTATTATATAATGACTATAATGATAGTCTGCTCCAAATTATTTTTGTTTATATCCATTGATGCAATGCAAATGATCATTGTGGAGATTCATCTCTTTCTGCCAGCAAAGAATTTGGCCCACATTAGATTATATCTACATCTACTTGAAGCCCTAAGTTAGAACTTAGGAAATTCAGCACAAATTTCCACTTAAAAGCATTGAAAAGTAAAGTATAAGATCTGTCATACTGTTTTCAAACTGTTAAAGAAAGAACCAGTCTAGCATCTCTAAAAATACATATTTCAAAAAATGAAAGTTTTTTATTTTAAGGGATATCATTTTTCCAGCTCTAATAATCTTTAATAAGTGTTTATCTTCTCAAAGCTCATTAGACCAATCTTACCGCTGCATATGTTCAAATATGTGTCTCTCTAACCTGGGCAATAAAGCACACTTACTGTACGTCCCAGCTTTCAGTGTGAGGAGTCCCACTCACAATGGAGATGATAAATGTTAACAATATATATATATATTTTTTAAGTTAATTGAAAATAAGCTGCCAAATCATCTTTTTTCCTCTGAAGATATGCAGTAGAATATCATAACCTTTTCCTGTCYGTATATTTAGAATACAAGAGATGGCCTGGAAGTGCCTGGTAACTCCAATAAGGTCTACTGCATATCTTTGTGATTATTGCTGTGTTTTAGTTTTGCACATATTTCAACAGGGCTAAGCAAGAAGTCATCCCCAGTGCACAGAAATGGAACYGGGCAGCTCCACAGACTTCCTAAGGGTCATTCCGAGTGATTAGAATGGAAACCAAWAAACACACATGCTCGAATCAGGTTGCAGACTAAAATAGCCCACACCAGAATATGCACGCATCCTAGTGAGAAACACTTTTGCCTCCAGTATTCTCTCCACAAGGACATATGTGAAGTTGTAGTACGTGCTTCCACCATGCCTGTACAAAAGCACTAGCACAACGCAGAACATCATTGGTGGGCAATTTCTGAATTACAGACAAGCTTCAATGGTTAATAAATGCACTAGTTAGTTATTTTTTCTTTCATTTCTGCCAGTTCTATGTACCATCTCTTATTAAAKAGAAAGTATTATTTACAGGAACAAAGACTAATTAAATATATACTTTTTACTGCAGAAAAGACTGAAACAGAGGAGAAAAAGACCTTATAACTGCATCAGTTCTAAGCTTTAATAAAAGCTTAGCATCAGCATGCACTGACAGCAAGAGAGTCAGGATGACAATCTTTAAAATGGCACTTCCTTTAGGCAGGAAAAAAGGGTTCAGTTCATATTCCTGGCTTCAGAGTAGAGATTACATTGAAACAAAATTTTAAAATAAAGAGAAATCACGTAGATCAAATAATTTTACAAGGATCATACAAACACAGATCTTTCCCCCAACCAARTATTTTGTTACTAAATTTAACTCTGCACTCTTAATACACACAGAAAGTGCTGTGAAATGTGAAATGCTAACATTTTCAAACAAATCTGATGACATTATAGAACATGATTCTTTTTGTTACTTGTGGAAAGAGCATGCTCCTGGTGCAATTGATTTCACGCAAAAAAAGGCAATGGTTTGAAAGACCAACACTGCTGTTTCTCATCAGTTAGGAAGAACTGACTTCTAAAGCTGATAGCAGCTCTGACAATTAATTACAAGCTAAAGATCAAACACATAAAACATGACTACATATTGTGGTGCAGTCCCCATTCTGTGTGAGAGAGAGAGAGAGAGAGAGAACTGCTGTAAGTGCTGCCATTCCCCAATCACAATCACAGTGTAGAACTGGTATCTTTTTTAAAGATATTTTTAAAGTGTCACATTTCACAGCAGGCTTAATTTAATAAGATTTACCTTTAAGAAGGTCCAAAGCTAAAACAGCCTACTTTTGATCAATTGTTTAAGGGGAAATATCAGAAGACAAAAATGGCTAGTCTTTAAATAGTTGTGGTATCTTGTTTTTAATCCTGAACAGAGTGGTTGATACTTCTCCCCAACAGACAGCATAATGAAAAATCTAAGCTTGATCAACTATTCACAACCCCTTATGAACTGGAGAGGAGCATTTTAATTAGAAGAGATGGAAGAGTACAAAGCCATAGCAAATCTCTTATAGATGGATGACTAAAGCCATTTCAAAATGTAGAAACTTTGAACTACCTTTCTCGTTACTTGCCATCTTCACCAAAAATGACAACCACTCTCTATTCTAAACAGCCATACATGAAGTTCCTGATGCTTGAACTGATCCTTAAAAAGTAGCCACTGATCAGTGTAGAGGATCAAGGTTACTGTAACAAAGTTCCAGTATGCCACTGTAAAGTTGAGTTTATCATTTCACTTCTAACTGGCAATTCTTCATCTTTGACAGATGTACGTTCTCCTGTTTCTGTTGTCTGAATACACCACGCGTGCAAAAACTGTTCAAGGGGAGGTTGGACTACTTCACAGAACAGAAATCTATGAGCTACAGGCTGATGAAAGTTGTGAGAGTACTTGGGAATTATCACTTCTTTTTTGTTTTTAAAACACTAAGTCTTATATGTTTATATTTTTTAATACTTTTTTTTTAAAAAAAAAGTATCTGGTTTGGGCCACTGTCAAAGACAGAATACTGTTTTACATAGAGCCTGGATCTGACCCCAGAGGTCACACTGTTTTTGTCAGTGTTATACTAATGTATCTAACCAGCTTATGCYGATGCAAATACTTGCATGCATATAAAAGGGATCAAGTTTCATTATTTTTCATTCAAATAAAAGCTAGTGCACTTTGAAGAGAGACTGAAAACAGTACTCCTGCTCTGATACAATGCAAGACACTGGCAGTTTATTATCAAGCAAAAAGCAGTAAAAGCTAACCTACTTTAGTCTCCTATCCAAGATCTATCATACAAAACTGAAAATAAGTTTATAAGAACCAAATATCAAAGCATTAACAGGATTTGGTACATCATCTCTGTCCAGCATATGCAGTACTTTCATAAAATTAAGAACCACCTAGAAAGAAATGCAAGACAGTTAAGAAAAGGAGCTGCTCTTTGTCACATCCACCAGCATATTAAAGAGAACACATCAGAGCTCTTCCAGACTCAGGATCCATAATATTTATTCCTATAAACCTTAGTAGTTTTTATTTCCACAAGCACTAAAACATCTTCTGCAAGACATCTGAAAGTTTTTTTTTTTATATATATACAAAATAGAGTCCAGTTTCAGGAAAGCAGTCTTTTCTGAGGGCTTTAGTGAAGGGGGGGGGGGGGACTTTCACCTTTCATGTAGAAATACTTCTAAACAGAAGAAAAATTACAATAGTTGACAGATATGARCAATTTTAAAGATAGAAAACAAGCAAACAAAGGTTGTGTCATTAACAGTGAAAGTGGTACTTTTCCTTTGCTATTATTTTTGCTTCCCCAGCGTAACAAAACACACAAAACATTCCTCAGCCAGGAATTTATGAAATAGTAACCCCCAGGAAGAAAGACTCCCACTTCAGATAAATATGCACAACACAGAAGTTCCTATCTCATGTTTATTTGCTATTGACTTAGACCTCAAACAATAAAACAAAAAAAAATTTTTAAGTCTATCAGAAGTAACATAACATAGGCAATATACAGTAAACCTACCCTCCTCTTCCCCCCCAAACAAAGAGAGTAAACAAAGTTAATACCTGCTCAGGAGCATAACCTCAAAACCAATAAAACATACTAAAAATAACTCACTTACAATTATAACATACCAAGACAAAAAAAAAAGTCTTTGATATGAGACTTTTATGACCTGCTCTCAGATTTTTGCCTTACATTATTTACCACTTCCCAAAAAACAAAGCTGTCTCACTCTCCTATTCTTAGCCTCACACATTTAGTATAGCTATTTAACTATTATACCTTATTTAAAAAAATAAAAATAAAAAAATAAAGTTTCACTCAACAATAAACCCCCAAAGTTAACATATCTTTAACTAATACTCTTAATAGCCAATTTTACTTACTGTGAAGCATACCTGAAACACCATGACATCGTAAAACCATATCTACTTTCAGTTGCAGGTGTTTCCTTTTTATAATAGAAACAGCTTCACTGATTATTAGCAGTGATTCACTTGTTTCAACAGGAGTTTTCCTTGAGTGGAGACATAGCATTTCTTCAAACTTCAGCCTTGCAGGAACTAAAATGAAACAAAGAAGAAAATTCAGAGAAAGATAGGGCAAGCTTTGTCTGAACAAGAATTGAGAAAAGACTCATGGTCCACTGGAAGTCTGAAAAAGTATTTCTATTATAACAGCAAAATCACAAAAGTGAAATAATTTTATAAAAAGTTTTTATTGCATACATCAAATACTGGGCAGGAGTCATTTACATAATTGTGTCTGTCCCCTGTGAAAGAAAGAATCACAAAGGAATAAAAAAAATTCATGTTATAGCTTACATAAAAAGACTATTTGTGGACAGAAGACAAGCATGTTCTGAAATAAAAAAATCAAAATAATCTTACAATATACATGTATGTGATAGACAACAGAGACCTTCTAAAGATCCTAAAGACAGAGGTTACAATTACTGAACTTTTCACATACCAGCTGCTGTTGCTTCATGGCGATAACAACCCTGGGGTTATTCATGGGAGCTAGGARCCAGAGGGACTCCCTCACGGGAGGAATGTAGGACAGCTGCAGCTAATTTATAAAAGCATATATGAAGAGGACAGTCCATTAAGAAAGCTGATCCTGCTTAAAGAACTCTCTAATTCTTAACAGACTGCTGAAAATGTATGTATCTTTGTTTGCTTACTTCATACATAAATTTTGCTTGAAGTGCTTTTAAAGATTGTCCTCTGAAATAACTAGTAATTTTTCATTTTAAAAGTTGTTTTTCTTTCARATTTAGAAATTTTCATTGTGGGGAAGAAGAGARAACAGGTTTTTCTATAACTATTTATAGTACTCTCTAGCTGTTTTATCACTTTAAAAATGAATTTAATCTACACCATATCATTATGTATTAAAGCTACCCTTTAAATTGTTAATAACATCTTTTCACAATTTGATAACAGTGCTTTATAAGTAAACAAACTTTCATGACAACTACTACCTTCCAATGTTGTAATATCCAGTAATAAATTTTAGCCTTTGCTTTGAGACAAAGATCTCAGAGTTTGCTGAAGAATCTTGAAAATACTATAGAGCTCCAAAGCTGTTTGTGTTGCGCATACTGTTATTAATGGCTTTTCAATGTTATGCAAGTTGTGACAATCTAACCACATGAAGAAACCCAGCACAGAGGCACATCTTAGAAAACTATAACGTTAAATAACAATCTATGTAATTCACGTGAAACTGTTGATTTATACAGCCCCAAAACGCTTCTTGTGGATCAGTATTCAACAAATCCCTACAGCATTCTCTTCCTACAAACTCATTCCCTGYACGTAGCAGCAATAAATATCTAAGGGGAATATACAAGTCATTACTATCGTTGAAAGGGAAGGAAGTGAGATTTGCCTTTCTGCCACAATGGGTGAGTAGAGCTGACCTGGCAAATACCACGGATTTCTGGATCTTGGTCGCTTGCAATGGCTCCTGCTTTGTCACCAAGAAACAAGGAGTCCCAATGAACTAGCTGGGCTCTTGAAAGAATACCTCCCCTGCCACTGAAGGGCTCTGAAACCCCAACTGAAAATACAGCGAGGAAGGAGGCCATGCAGACACCAGCTACCTCATCTTTCAGACACCTTTGATGTGATTCATTTCTCCGGCCACTCTCCCCAATCTCCTTTCACAGAGGTTTTCTTTAGGTACAAATCCAGAGGTTATGAYGAAGAATCTAATTCTCTACTGCATTTAGTAGTTAAAGGTTTATGTGATCTCTTCACTTAAACAGCTCCTAGACTGAGAGGGAAATCAGTTGGACCAGCAGAAGATATAAATCTCCAGGCGTTGTTCTTTCTAGCATGTTTTCTTATCCCACTACACTTAAGTGGTACATCTTTATAGTTCAGACCTGAATACTGAAGTGTACAGCAATTCTCACTTCCCTTTTCTTACCTCWTGCAGATCAGCATCCTTATCTCCCTCGACGATCTACTCCAAAGCGTGTTCAAGGTGTCTATGTTTGTTTCTCTTGCTCTCAATGGTGTTTAATTATTTTGCTGCTTTTTCTTTGAAGTCTGTGGAAAGAGTTCTACTCATTTCAATGAAGATTTGATCTGACCTTTCATTTGAAGTGTTTCACCTCACTGTATCTTCAGAAATATTTGCCTATAGGGACAGGGATACATCTAAACAAAGAATAATAAAATTGCAGTCATTAAGGTATTATTAAGTAAAGAAATATGATCACAGTTTTAGTATCAGTAAACTTAAATTCACTAATTAAAATAGAAAATAATATGAAAGTAACGTGGGTCTAGAAGAGGAACAACAACTATATTAAATAAGCAAATACACTTTTTAAGTCAAAAAAATTCTTATAATACCCCAAAATGAAGCTGCGATAGTTCGACTGAGTGAAATGAGCATGGAGATTTRCTTATTTTCATCTTTTAAGGATGCAAAGATTTATAATGATATTTTCATCTTGATTTTTAAAATACTTCCACTGAAAGCTGAATTTCCCCTMTCTCTGTTGTCAGAACCCAGTAATTTGTGACTTGCTTTGTGGGGAGTTATTCTCTCCACRCTGCAAGTCTGAAATACTACTTACTTTGACAAGCCTGCTCCTGATTGCACCCTGAAGATGTGTCCTCACGCTAGCTCGTGACATTGGTAAGATATATGTGCAGAATGAGAATAGGGATAGAGCACTAGTATTTGTTGTTTAGCTTGAAGAGATGCAGTYGGACCCTTTCAACATCAGCTAATGTATTCTTGACAATATTATGAGGCAATTAAGGTCTRTAAGTATTGGCTGATGGGGTGAATTATAAGTTCCAGAAGGCAGCTGCCTGAATTAGGAGATGTTGATTTAATTACCTAGTAATAATTCATTATTAAGACAGGTGCACTTGTGTTACACCAAGTCAGAGCGGTAGACAATAAATTGTATAAAACTGAACAATGTTTGCAACTATATCCTTTTAGTAACCTATATATGGAAACAATAACATTTTCTTAAGRTTCTTAAAAGCAAATAATCAAAATAAGCAGGCTGTGATTCAAAATACAAAATTTCAATCGACTTTTTTTTTCCTGTTGCAGTCAAAGTTTTTTTTTTCCCAAAGTACTACTTTTGTTTTAAAAGTGAATTCACTGATACTGTTAAAATCCAAACAATTTAAAATGATTCTGCTATTTTTACCTGGAGCATGGTCTTTGAATCGTTACTGAACTTCCACATTACTAAGCTTTCTCAGGCTCAGCTACACACTRTTTCCCTGAGAGGAAAGCTAATCCTATTGATCCTCGGGATCTTTTGCCTGGGCCATCCTTACCCAAGTTGTGTTTTATATCACACACACAGAATTTCTAATGAATCCTAGTTTTCTGTTTTAATTTTTTTCTTTTTGCGATCTACTGTTTGCCCAGAATCTCCCCTCTTCAGATTAAGGGAATGGCTGAGATTGCTAAACAAATAATAATGTTTTTTTTTAAAAAAAAAAAAAAAAATCTGATCAGTCTGATGAAAACCTGTCTTCTGTACCTTGTGGTATTTCTTGTACACAACCATACTTGAACTGGAAAGTGGGATATACACTATATCATCTCAGAGTAATCCAGAGTTCTTTATGCAGKGAGAAATTAAGTAATTAAAAAGGATTTTGGGTTAAACTTGGCTGAATGTAAATACATGGCACTTCAGATACTTTATGAAACAAAGAGCTGTAACAATAAGTTCCAAACAGGAAATTTATCTCTGTGTAGCTGACTGAGAAGGAAGAGCCAGCAGAATTTAGCCACGTGCAATAGCTGTGTTCATTTGGAGCTGCTATACTTTAAAACCTTAGACAGTTATCTAAGGTGTTTTCGTCACAAACCAGACRAAGTATACAAACACTGTCGTTCTCTATCAAGCGAGAAATCTTGATTTAATTGACTTCAAATTGATTGTAACAATGTTTTCGATAAGCAAACAAGCTACAGTCAAATGAAAGAAACAGTGAAGTTCTACTTCTGACATCCCTTCTCAGGACAAATTCCCCCTTAACATGAAGTTAAAGGACATCTGTGCTTAATAAGCATTACAAAATAGGACTCCAAATTACAGAAGTAATGTAACAGTATAAAAACTTTTATTCAATAAATTAAAAATAATGTCTATTTTCTAWTTTAACAGCAAGACTGAAGTGACCAAAAATCCCAGTCCAGATTTATTTTCTGGAGTCTAGTTATCATAGACATTGCCAATCTTTGCACAGTATCTTAAGCTATATATGCTGCAATATTTCTTTCCTAATGATATTTTTTCTTTCAGATTTTCACTTCTCTCCAGGCTACTTTTTTATTTTTTAATAAGATGCCCAATGTCATATATTAACATCAAGGGCCGGAGCATCTGACTTACACTGGTCAGCAGAAGTCAGCTCAAAGAATCACTTTTTGGTTTGAATCTCAGRTTTTCAGATAAGACAATGTCCACAGATATGACGTATTAGAAGCTGGAGAATGCAAGAACAGTAACCTTCTGAAAGGTTTAYAGCTCTCAATATTGGAGAGCAATTTCAGGTGGCTCTGAATATCTCTCCACCTTTGACTTCTGAACTCTAATCTATTTTTTAATCCATTTTATATATATTTTTTCAATCTTATTTCTCTTCTTTCTGTAACATCAGTGTTTAAAAATAAAAAAAGGTGAGAAAGATAGATTTAATAGGCCAAGAAAATGGTTCAAAATCACATAGCTCTATCTTCTCAAGTTGTTTTATCAATCAGAAGAACTTAAAATCACTCAAATTAAGTCATTTGTACACATCTTAAGAATATCTACATGAATTCAAGAGGATTGCTGATGTTCTCAAAATCAATCATATTCCCAAAAGTAAACAGATCTTTATGCATGCCCTGGGGAGACAGRAAGAACCACCTTTCCTTTTGCTTCTGGTTTTCCATTCTTAGTGTCCTAGAAGGACAGGAGTAACAAAACTGAAGTYACATATGCAAGTAAATGACAGTTTGATGGGTCCAGTCTTAATTTAAAGAACTTAAGAATAAGTAGTTTTCTAAATGGCTTTCTCTCCCTATCCACAATTAGTTTAATATTATTACCATAAATGTGTAAGTCATTACCATGGAGAGGAACTAGCTGCAGCTCTCTACCATTATAAAGCCCTAATCTAAACCATTCTAACTTTCAGTTCATATAGAACTGTAAAAAAGAACATTTGTCATATGGTCAAAGGCTGCAACTTACAGATGTGGAAAAGTCCAGTGACTAATATTCTTAAGGGCAATTCACAAATGTAAGCGTTCTGCAGCGTGGCGTTTGAACGATCAGTCTTATTTGGGTCAAACCTAAGAGGATTTCTTGTATTTCTGTTTCCTTGTAAGTGCTTTCTTTCTGAAAGCAAAGAATTCTGTGCTTTGCAGCACCAGCAGTCCCTACTATCCTGAGCTTTTCAGAAATAGCTGCACAAAAATTAACTACATCAAACTCCACGATGGTTTAACAAAAAGTGATTTCCTTATTAAAGACAATCTAAACATTTCAGGTCTTAGTAGTACCTGCGGCACATAAAATAAGTCAAAATCAGGCTGAATAAATCACTTCAAATCTGAAGAAAACAATCTACTTCAAAATGGAACTAGTAAAAATGGCTTATTGGGTACCCAAATGCATGAGTAATYGCAGCACCGAACACCTGAACACTTCAATAAAATGACCTTCTGGAAGGGTCCTTTAGTCAAAATCTTTGGATAAACTTGTTTTAATAAGTTTTAGCTGCAGTGTCACAGCTCATGCTGCCCAGAATCCTCTTCCTTAAAAATGCCAGACAGACTGGTAGGTAGATACACAGTATCTCTGGATTTTGTGGTGTTCCCACGCAATTTACTTAAGTATACCGAACAGCTCTTCTCCCTTATACGTAACAGAGGACGCATACAAGAACATGAGATTTTTCTCTAGCAATCGTGTCCTGCCCCGTGACAGACTTCCTAGGGATTTGAATTAACAAATTCCAAGCTGTTTCACTCCTTAGCTCACGACACTCTGAGGATGCTGACAAACTATCAGGCTACTCTGGCACGGCATCCATGATCTTTAGCTTGCCTTTGACTTTACATTATCATGCATTTTCAATAATTTATGAACAAGATCACTATAAATGGGCAGAAATCTTTAAATCTGAAAAACATGWCATGCTATATATTGGGTTTGCTTGAGTTGATCTGTCCCTGAGTAAGAGAAGTCAGTGCTAAACAGGAATTTATAGAGTTATAGGAATAGCTTTATATCTAAAAGAGCTGCCTTCTTTCCTTCTCTATTTACTTTATGTGTATGTCAAAGATGTCAGCATTTCAACAGCTTTTTTTTTTTTCAGTCAGTTCTTTAACCCTCTATCTTTTTCTCATTTCATTATGTTCAGGTAACTAAGTTTAGAGTTATCAGATGTCTGTTGAATGAAGACATAAAAGTTAATCACTTTCGTTATCTTCCAGGCTGTTAGATAAACCAAGCAAGTTATTCTATCTAGTCAAATCCAGGCATGCTTGACCAGTATATGATAGACAGGCATTTATTTCAGAAAAGATTGCTTTTAAACAAGTTTGTAACACAGATTTTCTTCCGAATTCTCCTTAAAAAAAAAAAAAAGTTTCATGAAGAAACAGATAAGAGAAAAATAAAGAGCGACACTTCATTTATTTTCCCTGGGCTTCTGGGCATGGAAGATGTCAAGTAACAAGAAAAACAGCTCTAAAGACCAGAGCAGTATTAAAACATAATGCTTGTCTCAGAATTGCTTCTGACTCAGCAACAAGAGTCAAAACAGCTAGAACAATGTCCAGAATTGCTTAGATACTATATACACACACCCTCCAAAAAGTTGTGCTCGCCAAATGGATGCAATCTACAAAATTATAGCTGCTACCAATATCTGAGTTGGGTTTGAAAAGTACTATCCATCACAACTCTCCACCCAAAACTTTGAGGCCTGAAAGTTTCCAAGCTAGGCCTCTAACAGCAAGCAGAAATTCAAACTAATTTCCTTCTTCATTTTAAATAGGAAACACAAAGAAACAAATTTGCACCATTATGAAACTGTTTCGAATATTTTCGGGGGAAAATCTGAACAGTACCAAAGCTATAAYCTGACAGGCATATCAGAAAGACGCACTTCGAAACTGTGACGGATCTTCTTCCTTCTCACCATTGCAACGACCAGGGCAGACCCTCCTTGACAAATTTCCGTAGAAAAGAAYCCCTGAGGGTTCTTAAATACTTGCAATCCAACAGCTAACGGCCACATCGCAACACCGAACTGAACAGCAGCGCGCAGCGTCCCGCACGTGCCAGCCTGAGCTGTCAGCTCCAGGTGAGCCGGCGCGGGGAGGCCTCCTCAGGTCTTGCCAGCCCGGATCCAGAGGCAAACTTTAAAGGTTGCCCTTATCGACTGCAACACGAGAGCGCTGTGCCCCCGCTTCCAGGTACRAAACGGGCCCTGGCACTCGCGCTACGCTCGCCAGAGCTTTCGGGCTGGGTAATAGCTGCACGGAGCCAGCCTGAATGTCTCTGAACCTATCTTAAAGTTATCTTTAGAATATTTTATTAGATAAACTAGGGCCATATTAGCATGTCTGGTTTTTGGCATTTAACTTTTTGGCTTATTTAAAAATAGAAAATCGATAACGAATATGATCTACTCTTATTTACTTTGTTAGCTTTGTTCTTCAGTCTGCAAATGCTTCCTCATTAGTTTTCTCTGCTCACTAAAGTTAATTTATTCACTTTAAAAACAGAACAAGAGTGAATACAATCCCCTAGCTGTGCTGACCATAATTAGTTAAATTGGCAGTCATTTCATTAAAATCAAAATTTACAGTCARTGTTCTAGAAGATTAAAAACAGACTTCTTTGGTAATGAAGAACTCAAAAGAAAAGAAAAAGAAAAGAAGAGAGTAGTTGTCCCCTGACAACACAAGTTTCTTGTAATGACATATATGCACTACACTTTTTTTTATCTATGCTTCAGTTCAGAAACCTTAATTTGTGTACTTTTTAAACAGAAATGCTGTCTAGCTTGACTATAGCAGAAAGAAAGAGTGAAAATATACAAAATTATTGTTATACTCAGGCACAGATACACCGTACAATACAKAGCAATGATAATCTGGCAACAAAGAGAAAAAATAATCAAATCCCCAAAACTTGACTGTAYCTGTATCATCTGCATTGAGTTTCCAAAACTGAGCTTCATGCTTTTCTATTGGGAGGGAATAAGAAAAGTGGAATAYTGGTAACACCCAGCACTCCATTTCCCATATATACCAAACCCAGAATCTTTTACGAATTCTTGTGAAAAAAAAATATGAATTAGGTTGACTTTTTTGTATGCTTGCCACTTGATAACTTTCTGTGAATTTTTTTTTTTTTTACTTCACTGAAAGTTTTTGTCCTATTTTTTCATAAAATATATATCACAGGCAAGAAATACAATTCTATTCATTCTTTCCACTATAATTTCAGCATCAAGCTCAGTGCAGTTCTCAGTCTAAATATTTTCCTTAAGTAAGGAGAAACAAATGGTGAATGTTTAATGTCTGTATAATCATACACTGGAACACATCGATTCCATCTCTTTGCTGGGAGTAGCTAGCACAGACCTTGATGTCCCAGCATGGTCCCAGTTAATGTTGTTGTTATCTATGAATGCCAACACAGGAACAGCAGAGGAAATTTTGAAAATCGTACTCAGATGGGTAGTGGAAGGGTTTGAGAGATTCTGAGTGGAGCAAGAGTCACYGATTCAAGTAAAATTCAACTCTATAGAGTACTCTAACGCGATCTGAGCACATTACAAATAGCTGTTTGGCCTGATAGCTGATGGACTTGCACCTCAGACTTACTGGATTAGTTGTTAGAAAGCAAAACCAAGTTGTACGTTGTTAGAGTATTAGCACAGTACACAAGAGTTCACTTCCTTGCTTTTCCACAAATCCCAAGACTTACAGGAAGTCCTCTGGGGTCAGAATTATTATTATTTTTTTTTTTAAAAAAAATAAAAGGAATGAAAACAAAACATAATGTGTGACTTCAAAAACAAACACTTCAGAGAGAATAAGCAAGGTACGCACTGAATTTGGCAAMTAGCATAGCTAAATAGCAGACAGCAGGATTCCAGATCACATATTTGAGTCCAGGCACCTAATCCTGTCAAATCTTCTTTTGGATCKGAACCATAATTTCTCTGGGCTCATTAAAGGGATAATAATATTTTTCTGCTTTACATAAATGTTGTAAAGTCAACATTTGAAAACAAACTGCTGCATGCATACAAATACCTGGAAAATATTTTTTTCTATGTGAAGGATTATAGCATTTCAAGTATACTTGAAGAAACTGGTGAGGACATATATTCATCTCGGGAACTTGCATTCTGGGGAACTCATAATTAGAAAACATTATTCACAAATAGGAAGAAAGTATGTATATGAGGCATCCTGGACCCTACACCTAGTCACTGCTCCAGATGGGGATAGTGCCTTTAACAAGTCACACTTCAGGGCTCCAAACCAAGGCTGAGTATTAATGGGAATTTTGCTGACTCTAGGTCCTTCTAATGGACCCAGAGCTATTAACGTTTTAGAGAGATTTAGATGGATGACAGGCTGCCATTTTTGTTGCAACTCAATTCCTTTAGTGAGTGTTCATTTAGGAACACCTGCTGCAGTTTCACTTTGTGTAATTATTTAAGCTTCCTAATTTCCATACCATGAGTAAAAAATACAAGGTGAGATGGGAAGGGAGAATATTGGACACATATCACCTACTGTGATCACTTTGTGCTGGCAGCAAAACAAAATTGGACATGATTGAAGAACTAGACCATATTCAAAACTTCCATGTAAATAAAATGTAATTACAGTGTCAYGGACACCAGCATCAGCAGCCTTCTAAATGCTCCTTAATGACCTTGTATCCAAGTCAGATCAAGCTGGACCCTGCCTAATATACAAGCTAGCACAAGAATACAGTGACAAATGGTGTCCATATAATCAGCAAGGAATTAGAGCAAATTACTTTTTTCCCTTTAACCCTTTACAATAGCACACCTGAAATTTCTCACATAGTGTGTTTTCCCTTAATATTGAGAGATGTAGAAATGAGTCACTTAAGCTTCTAAATAAAAGCATTTTGAATAGCAWTTTTTTTTCGATCTATACAAATTCTATAATACAGTTATCTACATTTCAGAAGTGAATACGAGTGCAGTTCTACAAGTCTCTTATCTTCTCATGTCAATTTTCTGGAAAATACTTTGTACTGTAGGTCATCAGTTAAATAAGAAAATGAAAAAGAAAATTACCTAAAACTCAGTTTGTTCGTATATTTCCATATATATATATATATGAAAATTTTTTTTTGCTTAACCTTGATCCATTTACTTATTCAACAAATTTATTCAATACTATGATGTCCACAGAATGTCTGATGACTTTCTTTTGTTATTTTGAAATATCTGAAATGGTGGTTGTACTGAGGAACCATTGAATGTAAACTGCAAGAATTTTGCTATGAAATCTAAAAATCATTACAGTGTAGGTACTCTAAATTTGAATGAACTTTATTCTGCTTTCCATTCAAATATGCAGCTCTTAACAACTATTCATGGTTATAATAGCTATATGGCATGGCTGACAAAGCCTCAGGTGAAACAACTGTTACAGAATTTTATCACACTCATGCAGAAGGCTTTCAGATATCTTGCTATATATAGAAAATAATACTTTTAATTGAATGCTCAAAGAAAGTAATCGACAATCTCACTTCACGCATTGAATTTCTGGATCATTTGTTTGCATATATGSAGAATCTCCTTAAACATAAGCTAAAAAATAGAACAGATTTCAGATTAGCACAAATGTAGAAGGAATCTATGACCTATATGCAAATTTATTCCTCACAGCTATAGTCATTCATAGAATCAATAAGGTTGGAAGGGACCTCTGGAGATCATCTAGTCCAACCTCCCTCAGAATTATATTATAATATTCAGTTAATTTCAGTTAGGTCAACTGAATACTATTCAGTTAAAATATATATATTGGGAATATATAATATTATTATAATATTCCCAATACTCCTCAGAAAAGTATATAAAAAGATAGAATAATTCTCTTTCAAACTGAGTATAAAAATTGGGTAATTTCACAAGTATATAGTAATTGATTAAAAATAGAGACAGACAAAAATGCTGCAAGTCCCTCAAAATATTTAGGGCAAATCTATTTTTTTGAATATGTAGAAAATTGAAATGCGTCTCCAGATGAATCTGTAACTAAAAGCGCACGTAACATTTAAAGACATGAAAATCAAAATGATATTTGAATAAGGAGTCACAAAATCAATCGTATAAATACAGAAAGCAAGAGTGTGGAAACTTCACATAGAACAAAATACAGTGAAGAAGCATCTAGCTATGAACTAAATATCCAGAATTTGAGAAGAGAGATTACTAACTCTCTCAGAGTAGACCTAGATCAATAAATTTATTTAAAACGTTTGAAGTTGACTTCCTAGAATTAATCAAATCCCTCCACAGTCTGCTAGGCTCCATTTCTCCTTTAAATTTTGGGGAAACAAAATTGCTGAACAATTCTCAGCAAATTCATAAACCTGAGCAGGAAAATACTGAGTTTTCTAAACTTACCTATTGAAGATCAGTAGACTGTATGCCTTGCCTTGGACTAATTGCTAAGGCAGTAAGATTCATCTGCTTAACTTAGCTTCTTAAACACTGTTCAGCACTTCCCTGGTACTTAATATTTAGTAAATGTATATAATGATAGCTTTCCCATGACTTCATTGGATTAAAATTGGTTGGTTAAAAAAAAAGATGTTGTAGATGCAATAACAAATTATGCATTTGAAGCAAGAAGTATTGATTGAAAATTACAGTTAATACTGCGTTGATTGTTAAAACAGATGATCATAATACCACTTTATGAGCTTAATAATCAATATGTTTATTAATGCTTTATTTTTCCATTTTAATGTAGATTGCTTTTCAGCTTAAGTGGGTTCTTGATYCAAAGACTCTCTACCTTCCAAATTAATTGCCATTTAAAACATTAATTTTACTTAGTTTACTGCTGGAATATATGATAGCATGTGGGTAATACCTGTTTGATAGCTCAGTTTTACAACAAGTATTATTCAAGAATATTCATGTTATTTCTAATCTATTTGGAATGTAATACGCAAAACACAGCTCTACATAATATAATTGTGTTGAGAATCTCTTCATAGGTTGATTTTTGCACATAAGTAATCTAGATACACACTACAGAACTTATTACAAATCTCAAATGTATCCTAACTTGTTCATAGATTCAAGAATATAGCATAGATTTTTGTAGGAATAAATTATAAAAGTAGATGAGACTTCTGCATTGTAATTTTATTGGATGGATTTGATTGCATGGAATAGGATTGTCACAGAATACAGCAAGCTTCATTTGTGAGAAATAATCCTTCTAGGCGATCAAAATCCTAAAGGGATTTTCACACAGATGAATGAGTTATTTAACTGACAGGAAGCTTACTAAACTCCACAACACAGAAAATGCACTTACAACAAATTGGTCAGTTGATGCATCAAAGCAGTAGTTAATCTAAAACTGCCGGTGGAATACATGAAAAATAACCCTAGGCAGCAGCACAGGCTGGGGGCTGACCTGGAGAGCAGCTCTGCGGAGAAGGASCTGGCAGTGCTGGTGGATGGCACGCTGACCGTGAGCCAGCAATGTGCCCCTGCGGCCAAGGAGGCCAATGGTCTCCAGGGCTGCATTAGGAAGAGTGCTGCCAGCAGGTCGAGGGAGGCGATCCTGCCCCTCTGCTCAGCCCTGGGGAGGCCTCACCTCGAGTGCTGCGTCCAGTTAGCTTTTGGACCTCAAAAGCTTATCACCTGCAGTGCTAGCCTTGCTATGCAAAGTATTCAGGAGGAAATATTTTAGAAAAGTGAGGTATTTCCAAGAAGAGCGATTTGTCTTCAAGGTAGTGCTGATTGAGAATCTGCTCAGGCCCTATTGAAAAATCAGAAACTACCGCAATGACTTTAGTTTGACTACAGCAGTGACTGCAGTCACAAACTTTAACGTATTTATTTGAAGGTATACTTAATAAGATGGAGTTATTTACGGATTTTTAAGATGCTGCTATACATTCCTCAGACCTATTCTGTTACTCCTTAAAATAATTCATAAATTTAAATTTCTAAACAATCGCAATTAAGAGACAGCACAGATAGTTCATAGGAACGTTAAGGTTTTGATCCAGTAGCTCATTAGTTAACGTTATGCAGCTAAATTGCGAGTAAGGTTTATTCTAAAGGCTATGAATTACTCTGTGACTCCCTCCAAAATAGACTTCAGAATGATACAGATCATATTGTACACAGTATTTCTTAATTAAAGGCATAGGTAGGGATAATGCTTAGGCTCAGAAAATTCTAAAATTTAAATTAAGAATCTTGCATCCATTATTTTTATTAACATAGTTTACTAAGTATAAWCAGTAGAAATCCAAACTAAAATAAAGCATACACTTTGATTATTAATTAAAATCTCCTTACGCTTCCACTTGCAAAGAGTGCAAGCTTGTAAGCTAGCCAAGGCCTTAATTTCCACTAACTTCACTAAAAACCATTAAGTCTCATCTTCGTTCAATATTTACAGGATAAGATCTTTATAGAATTCTACCAGATTAGGCAGTTCTAAGATTGCTACCGCTCGTTTGATGAACTCTGAAGTAAGCTGTGCTTTTCATTTCTGTTCTTTTCCACACTGCATCATGCTACAGCAGTCAGAGCACAGCCTTTTCATTCCCAGTCGATACATAAAATTTTATCATCATTACTTACTAAATTTAAATCTGTTGGGCGCATTCCTTACAATGCGCTTTTAAAATGTTAATAAATATTGTATTTGTTGTTTCAGTTTTTAAACTGCAGTATCTAAAGCGCCAAAAATAAACTGGAATAAAAGAGAATATTATAGGAAAGGAGAGTAAACAAAGATGATTAATTTTTTAACAATGAATTAAAAATAAYTTATTTACTATCATAAGAATCATCACTTCATTCACATGTTCATGATTCATTAACTAGAAGCTCAAATAAAAACTTTATCAGTGAATAATCAAGTTCCAAATCCTCAGTAAAATCAAATCTGTAATAGTAAAGCTTTCTTTAGTTAATGCGATAGTTTTTCTGCTGTCGTTACTGCTATGTCATGGAATTGGCTTTTTTTTTTTTTTTTTTTTTTGAGCTTCTACTTAATGAATTTATTTCTTATAATTGTCCATTAGTCTCCTAACATTTATTTTCTTTAAAGCTAACTATTCCAGCTATTTTAGGAAGACGAGACATCCATTATGTGGTTTTGCTAGATTATTATCTTACGAGGTAACATGCAGTCAATATCAACACTTTTTCTTCTAGGAAATAACGTCACCTAAGAAAAAGGAAGAGGGCTGTGGGGGGTAATCCTTGAAAGGACAAGAGTTCCCACTTCCCATTTAAGACATCCTCATTTTCTGATCATGCCTTACCACAGTTTTATTTTATGATTCCTAAAATACCTGTGATTTTTACGAGTATATGTCATTAAAATTATGGGGTTTTTTTAACAAAATGTRCTAGTTTTTACCACTGACTGATTTTAAAGGCACACTCACTTCCACTTTCCCTTGTAAATCTACTTTATGCCTTAAGTWTGACTTTGACAAACAAGATGAGTCAAAAGGAAAAATAAATCAACCCAAAACAGTTTATAATGAGTGAGAGTATGATACAGCATGTTAATATTTTTAATGGGAAAAAGTCAAATTTGGGCTAGTAAGAGCCTCTCTCTTTTATCCWCTATATAACACTTCTCTCTGACTGGATCCACTTCCACTATACATTGACATATGAGGAAGAAAACAGGAATGTGTTGTGCTAAAGGACTCTCAGATCTCCAACAGCTGACTACATGAGCACCATGTTAAGTATATCTCTTGGACATCCTTTCCTTGTGCACAAGCAGCCAAAACTTAATGTTTCTCCTTTCAGCTGTTTCAGAGTCACGCTGACTAAACCAAACAAAGAATAGATGCATTTTCATAAAAGCATTGCTTTGATCTAAAACAAAACATGAAAAGAAAAAATTGAGATAGTAGGAAGGGAAAGGAATTTAGAATAATCTTGCCTCATTAAAAAGAAGCTACTACACATCTATCTAAGTCAATATGCAAAATCTTTAAACATTTTTTCTTTTACCTCTCTAGCTTTTTCTTTGGATAAGCTATAGGTACTCTTAAAGTAATCTGAAGATTATTGTTGTGTGTGTAAAATGTACTACAAAAGAAGATGCTTTGTATATAGAAGTTAAAGGTTCAGTTTTTGTATTAAAGAATTTGAATTCCATTTTTAATATGGCACTGCACATCCTGGCTTTGCAGCTTTGGAAGTGTGAAGTAGCGTACCAAAGACACTTTGCAAATCAACATGTGTAAAGGGAAATTTAGATAATCACACTGCTCCTAAGAATTGTATTTACCTACATTTGTCAAAAATGACCCTCANAAAAAAAAAAAAAAAAAAAAAAAAAAAAAAAAAAAAGGTCATTTCTAAGGTCATCAATGGCAAATTAAGCACTCCTAAAAGCTGAACTATATGTAGAAGTCTATGCTCACTTCTCATTATTTTCATGCTATGACAATATTCTGTTTCTTGATTGATTGAAAGTATCTTCCTTTTTTTGGTAGGAAAAGTGTAGAACATTCTTTATCTTCTTAGTACTCAAATAAAAAAGTATAAACTTCAATGGAAAATGAAGAGAGAACAAGTACGAAAAATAATCTATGAATACTTTAGCAAAGTATAAAATTGAAACAATCATAATTGCTTTTGCTCTAGATTCACAGAAATTTTGCAAGAGAAACAGTATCTAGAAAGACTTGAACTGAGGCTTTAACCAATGTAAACAGTGAGAGATAAATACTATAAGAAAACATTAAACTTTGCATTGTATTATGCATTCTAGCAGACGAGGGTATCAGGGGCATCTCTGATCTCAGTCCTTTCCCCAGGTAGTCCACGCTGAATTTCAGACTCATTCAGAATACAGTAAAAAGGACTAGGGCTCAACAGGGGAGGAAAGCAGTGAAGATTTTTGATATTCCTCTGCTTCTAAAGGAAAAAAATGCAGCCTTGCTACACTTTTACATAGTTCTCTATTTTTACTGGCCTGAGTTACCCCACCTTTCCTGAAATTTCTGGCTTTGGGGCTGAAATCAGAACTGCACAGTCCTGAGCACCAGGGATTCAAAGCATCCTTAAGAATATGGATTTTGCACAAGCTAGTATACTTTAGGTTTCAAGTACAAAGATCTAACAACAGAAGAGTTAAGCTGTTGTGAACCAAAAAAATTAAACACATCCACAATTCAGGGTTTAGAAATTATTCATTAAAATAAGAAATCCTCAGCCCTTGATACTGCTTTGGCTTCTTTCTTGTTTGATCTTAATTTGAAACAATTTATAACATCAAAATGCTGTTATATTTCAGAATTGTTTTTACATGTAATGCCAGCATTCATAACAGTTATAATTTGCTTTTCAAACAACTTGAGAAGAAAAACATATTAAAATTATCCTAATAAATCCACTGGAGGATTATTGTTGTATAGGAATATCAAATAATTTAGCATGCATTGAGGATTCATTGTAATATGAAACAGTGAAAYGTTAATGATATTAATCTGAAATAGGGTGTTCTTCCTTTGATTAGATGYTATACATCAGTTTGACAGTCTTAATACTTTCTGGTTATACTGATAAATGGAATCAATTTTAAATTACATTACTCCGTATGCCTGCTAGTTAATTTAGAAATAAAATTATTTTCTTATAAATTTTAAATGATAAACTATAGAAGTGTAAACAGACCGCAGTTGCTTGTTATCTGCAATGTGCATTATATTATAGAGTAAGAAATACGTGCAATTTTTTTTCTAACATGACAAACTCATAAAAATAGTCTTTTTAGCTGATGATCCTCCTCCTAAGAAATTTTTTAGTCCAAAGTGATCAAGACATTTCATACCTAAAAATGATCTTACTGGCTTAAATAGCAGTATTCATATGCTTACAGACAGGCCTATGCACACCCTGTACATCCCGCTAATCAGAGACCAAAACTTGTAAATTCATGTTTATGCTGAAAAACTCTAAATCACATACATGAATCCTGTTCATCTAAACTGGTTTCAGAGCCTATTTTAAAAGATACATGCGTGCTCAAGTGTTTTCCTACTTCTGAATTGAAACCTGGCAGCTGACTATAGTAGATACAGGTGGAAATTTTATCCCTATCAGCACCATGCAGTCATGCTTTTATTTACATTATGATAAAACAACTGTGAAATTGGAACACATTTCTAAGAAGTACATAGATCTATATTGCTTGATTATTGCTGAACTTTTTTAGTATAATAGGCAAAACACTTGAAAATTCAGAAATTCACTGTTGAGAACAGGTTTAATATGAAATCTTAGAGGGAGAAAATCTCTTCTCCCCAGAAAATCTACTTTTTTCCAGCTAAACTTTTGATRTTGTATACCGAATCCTTTCTTAGGTCAGCAGAATTCATGACAACCAGTCAAGTTTGCTGAAGCACAGTTCCTAATTTGCCCCAGTTGATTCTAGATCAGGGAAGTAACTTGTGCAACATGTCATTAGT
The DNA here is from genome assembly GCF_003343005.1 of Rhea americana. Classification (NCBI taxonomy): domain Eukaryota; kingdom Metazoa; phylum Chordata; class Aves; order Rheiformes; family Rheidae; genus Rhea; species Rhea americana. The sequence continues at coordinate 2,034,357 of NW_028185261.1, read as the reverse complement.
GTTCATAACTAATTGCTATTAGTTGCAACTATTATTGCAGCTTTTGACACCTCCTTTCTGTTTCACTTGCCATTTCATCACTGAGGAAGAAAAGAAAGAGTGGGAGATGGAGGCACAATTACCTAGTATAAAGATATAATCCTGCCCCCAGAAAGCTGAGGAAGGCCTTGTTGAAGATTCAGTGGGAGCTGAGGAGGTAAAGCAGWATAGCAGTTTCTTCAGTGATTGGTTTAAAAAAAAATTACTGATTAGTAAAGCTTTTCCTGAAGTCAAACTAGAAATTTGAGTTTGAAGTAGTGTTCAAAATACATTCTACCTTGCATTGAAATATCTTTGTCCAGTTTGAGGTAATTATTCATCATTATTCCCATTTCACACACAAATACACAGAACAACAGAAAACGCATTATCTGCCTAGTACCATTGACTCTGTGATACGCTTCTACCACACTTATCACTGATATCTGAGAAAAAAAAATGAAAGTCAGCTCCAATGAAGTAAAAACYCATACTAACTCAAAATTAAAGCAAGATTATACTTCCATTTTGGTTATTCTCAGCTGTCTTATGCTTGTCAGTACAGATAAGAGATGTACAGTGCTRCTCCCTTTTGCCTCTTTACCAGAGAAAATAATACGAAACAAGAAATTCTGTCAAAACTTCTAATCGCTTAGAACAGCAGTATTCTGTTTCATTGAGAACCTAAYGTCCTTCAAAACCAAACTGTTTACCTGCAGCTTCAACTCATGCTTTTTAGCACTGGACTCTCACAACAAGAATAATCACATCTGTTTTCAAAGATGAAGAGTGCTGGCTAATTCTTGATTCATTCTTGTTAAAAACACACACACTATGCTTTATATTCTAAGTGATAAAGCAAAGGCAAGAGCACATTTCCTGAAGAGCTATATGCAGATACTACCATTTAATCCATTACAAATTACTTCATCCATAGCAGACCTTGCAAAGCAGACAGGAAAAAAATTCACAGCTAAGCATAAAGCATTTGTACTGAGAAATCCTCACTTGCACACTTTAATAAAAGTCTTTCAATGCCTTCCTCACTATTTTTCAGCTCTTCTAAATACACATTCAAATCACTATCCACCAGGAATCCATACATATGTATATCAGATGCTGCAATGACTAATGAAGTATATTTAAACTGACTCTCCGAAGGAGAAAGAATTAATTTAATTCATCATAGACAAGATAATGCAAACAAAACTAGAAGCAGTAACTAAAAGTAGGAGCTATTTTCTCCTTCCATCAAAACCCGAGTTCAATCCATCAAAAATACAGCATGACCTATATAGGTTCTACTGTCCCATGTTAGACATAGTGGAACAGCTGTTCATGACTTGCTTTGATACAGCTAACGGGCAGAACTGAGCAAACATGGGAGTTAAATGCAGCATCTRGTAAGTCAAATAATTTTGATGGCATATATGCCACATATTTTATTTATGTTTTCAACACATGGTCTTTCTACATATGATGTGATGCAACTTGTACTAAACACAACAAAAATCTAGAATCAGGTGTCTTCAGAGAATGTTTGCTAATTTATCAAGTGAAGTAATTTATCATATCAGCATATACCTAGTTTAGTGAACTCTGCTCCATTTTTCTTTTACTAATAGATTAGAATAGCATGCTGACAAAACACAAGATAGAGAATGCTTATTTTCCCTCTTTTATACTAAGGATACTTAAGGYGACTTACATGACCTGAATGAAAACCCCAACATGACGTAAGGTATCCTTTCTCCAAATAAATTATATGTGACAGGGAAAAGAAAAAAGCATGGTTTAGAGAGATACACTTCCATTACCTATTAGCCTTTTCGCCATCAACCTTTGAAATTTCTATTTAATAGAGGACTAGTACGATGGAAGGAGAGAAGGCAGACAAATCCATATTCAAAAATTAATCTGCAAATAAAAGAGAGTCAAAAATTTCATATTCATAAACTTCATGAAGTTCAGTTCTCTAAATGACAAGAGATGAGTTTTCTAAGTCACTGTTTTTCAGGTAAGAAAATCATGTTCGAGGACTTTTCCACCTCAAAGCCAGAAGTAATTACAATCCCACTGCAGAGACTATCGCAGGTTCTGCTTGCCGCAGAGAGCGTATGTCACAGTGGTATTAGATAGAACAGCAGCTAATGTTTGAATGTATCCAACAGTCCAAAGGAGATATCTTTGACTTCCACCAAGTTGATGAACAGTACATGTTTCTTTGAACAGAATGACCAGCATAGTATTCTTATCTGTACAAATAGGCAGCAGCAGAAACCAGACAGCCAGAGGAATAAAAGAAAATCCAAAACACAACATCACAAAGAAGCTATCTGCCAGCTCTGCATTACTTTTATAATGAGATAATGTCACATAAAGCAAGACATTTTTGATGAGATGGAGTTTACAAAGGCACTTCATATGTAAAATTCCATTGAATGATTGCGTGAAGAATTTAGATCTATTGTAACTATTAAATAATTCATAATTACACTTTCCTCAGCAGAAAATTGGATGTTTGACAGTACCGGGTACATGAAAAAACATGTTTAAATTGTATTATATAAACATTTGCAAATATTTTCCTAATAGATCAGTATCACCCTACAATTACGTTTTTGTTTCACAGGGTAAAAAATAAGCACTTTGGTATAGCAATCTCTCATGATACACCTGCTTAACTCTGCAGCATAATACAAACTACGTAATTTTCTTTTAAAGTGCATTTAATTGACAGATTTTTATCACTCTGACATCAGTCATGAAATGAAACTCTGAAAAATCAAAGCAAGCTGCCTAAATGAATATTAAATACTGCTTTAATGTTGGTTTAAAGAAAAAAGTCAGAACTTCACATAGTCTCAGTTCATATTTAAGTGATGTATCAGCAGATGCTTTTTACTAGTATGTAGCTACAAAATTTGCCTGGATCTATCTTAACAGTAACATTTCCGTAAAAGACATACCTCTGGGTATGGACATGAATTTTGGTGTCTATCTGTGCTGTTATTCCACTACCCAATAACGCCAAGTATTTGTGAGAACTACTGTGACTGAAGAACTTCTGCAGCTAAACATAAAGCCCAACAGTCTAAATCCACTGGAAAGACACAGATAAACATTGGCAGAGAGGCAGACTCAACCTAACGCACCTGGCTTTTCAGGGGGCTTATCACCTCAGCTTAGCACCAACAACAGCTTCTCAGCTTCTGGTTCAGACTTGACTCCARACTAGCCATCTGGAAGCACCCTGGGCGAAGGGAGGCCGCACACTAGAAAACACTTTGTAGATATCCACCACCACTTACTAAATTGCTGCAAGAAGCAAAATCAATACACATTTGCCTTTCTGGGGCTCTGCATTGGTTAGATACTGTCTGTGGCTTTAAGCCTTTTAAGCTTTCTGCTGCCTCAAAGCAGCAAAATTCACTTGAAAAAAATTTTAGCCTGAATTTTCCCTGCAATTTTCCCTGATCTTCAGAAGTTCTTACATACTCCTAGAATGCTAAAAAAAAAAAAGGCATGAGACAGGAGCTACATTTTACTTCTTCAGGAAAGCATGATAGATTTTCCACGTAATACACTCAAATAGTCATTGCTAAGTAAACATAGCAGGATTTCTGAATACAACTGTTCCTTATACAAATGATAAAATATAGCAGATACTAGATTTAGACTCTAATGTAAATGTTTCTTTTTGAAACATTTGTAGGATCAATGTTTTCCCAGGAATGATCAGTCATTCTCCTGCGGCAGCAGTCTCTTAAACTCTCATAGTCAATTCGAATTGACTGTGGTTTGGTTTGTCCGGCAACAAAATAAAACCACTTCTTGTAAAAATGAAAGCTAAACCAAACTCCATTCTTTTCTCTTTGTGCCACCAGCTTCCTCTCAATCTCTTAATTACTCTTAGAAACTTCATTTTCTATGTTGAGAAATTGTCTACTCTCCAAACTACAGCCTCTTACAGATACCTGTGGAACAGGTTCATCTCAGCTTTTGACTAGGCAAGCCTACCTCAGCATCTACCACCACTTGAAAGAGACATGAAACAGCCCGTTGTGGACTGTGTGTTCATGGTGGGACAAGCCTCAAGCCATTTAATAGCAATTGTAACTGATGACGGATACACAGAAAGATTTCCAAGATCATCACAAACCAGCTACCTATTTGGAGTTATTCCAGATGTAGCCACCTTTGAGTAAGATTAACCACATCATAACAATATTCAAATTAAAATGATTGACACGTTGTACCTCAAGCTGTGCAATATCTCCTGGCTTGATGACCGAAAACATTCAAACTTGAATCTACTTTCTCCAACAGACTAGTTACATTGATCTTAAGGCAACATAGACTTCAAGTAGAAACTGTATGCATGAAGAGTAAAACCTGAATATTAATGTATGCAGTATTCAGTACAATGAAATGTAATAAGGTTTGAGTTACAATTCTCACACCATAAAGCAGAAGCCTTATATTTACTTATTAGCTCTTTTGCAACTGAAATAATAAGCCCAGCTCTTGGTACCTGGCTAGAGTATGATGCAGCTTTAAGAATATTCTTATGCTGCAGTAAAAATCCAGACAAGTTTAAACTAGCTAATTAGCCGAGTTCCAGGCTGCACATGATACATTACTCTGGTGTCTGAGGTAGCTAGGTGCACTGAGTACAGCAGTAACTGCCACRTATGTATGACTTCAATCTCTAAGGGCTACAGATAACGGCTGTGAAGTTTGGTACCACCAGGATTTCTACTCTGCTACGTAATTTTACAGTGGACTTGAAAGTTACTAGTGCAATGACTGAATCTTGGTTTGTTTTGTTTGTTTTTATGTAGAAGCATAACAGGTGTTTGGGTTCCTCTACTGCGGAAGCAAGGGAAGAACAAGGTGACCAAGGGATGATTGGGAGCCCAGCTTTGGTGCTGGAAACACTCTACTCCCTCCATGTCCAAACATAAACCACAAAATCATGGTGATCCAAATAGTACAGGAACGCACATTGCTCAGTAGCTTTAAGCCTTACTTGTTGCTGCTGTTGCCACTTTCAAGTGATGGGAAGGATAAAGGAGGGGTGCCCTGAAGGTATAACTCAGATGACTCTGTGGTGGGGGCAAGTAGAAACTATGACAAACTGGAAGTGCAGGTGACAGTCTTCCCAAGAAAAGTGAAAGGAAGAGAAATCCGGACTATACATGGTAAGTAGGCTTGCCCACTAGGAAAGCATAGTAAGCTTTTGGGTTGTGAGTGTTTCAGAAATTTCCTTTTTCTTCCCTAAAGAAGGAATAGAAGTTGACTATTAAAGCCCATTAATATTTGGGCATTAATTTTAATTATGCCAGTATTTTATTCCAGGAGATAACTTGGCTATTTTCTTTTGCTCTATAATAAATGTCAGTTAAGAAAAAGACTACTTAGAGCATGCACTTTTTGCTAGCAAGTGTTTTATTAGAAAAAGGGAGAGATCCTCATACATTTGGAGATGAGCATCTTCAGAGCTAATTTTCATCATATAACAACTCATGCCCTATTGTTACTCATTTTATTTAATTCCATATAAACCTGAGAAAGGAAAGATAGATATACCTTCAATCTTATTTTATGTAATACTATGTAAAATGGCCTCTCTGTTGGAATACTAATTTACTATCAGCCACTGAACTGTTCTTTATGACTGCTTGAACAGGACCAATTTTAGATCTATTGATTTATTCTGTTCTTTTAATATTGAGATAAAAGAAGAGTCAGTTAAAAAGCTTACAGATTGAATTAATGTTTTCATGATGCTAAGTGAATATAAGATACAGAATGCAATTCACTTAGGAAGCTGGTTACTGGGTAACTGGTTGCTCTGATTTACACTCTCAAACACGATGGTCATCACAAATGCTTCAAAATAAAACGCACATTTTAACTAAGCTGGCTGCTTTTTCCACTGTTTAAATGCATATGCATAACTTCAAGTAGCATCAATAAAAATATACATAAACGCACAGAGAAAAATGTATATATTTCCCTTTATTTTCCACTACAGCTCAGGTTATGGGTAAATATATACAGCACACACATATGTATGTATATACATACCACATACACAAATGCTTTGTCGACTATAGCAACTTGTAGAATGTGTAGAAAGCAAAATGAGTAATGCTTTGATCTGGCATCACTCAAGTCAATAACATGTCAACAATAATGTCTGATAACACGGTGTGAAAGTGTATCAAAGTAAAATGCGTTTGTGTGCTTTCCTTTTTTTAATCAGCTACAAAAAACATCCAAATTTATCCTAACTAGATACAATCCTAAAGAGATTGCAGAGTACTGATATAAAAGTATGTTTATAGTGTGTTACTGGAAATATTGCTCATTTTCTTAGAACAGATATTTGCAGCATTTCTGGAATATTGTTAAGGTCAAGCAAACAATTCCCTTTTCCTCTGCATAAGAATTGAGGCTAATCTTGAACTTCATGTATATACTTCAATGCAGTGTTCTTCTTCACTCAAAAGTAAAATTTCATTTCTGTGAACATCAGACCTGTTCCAGATGCCACTTATGATACTGAAATTTTCCTGACTCAGTCATTCCTGAGTTCCAGTAGTGTAAGATCAGAATTGGACCTATTGCTTTGATGAGTGATAAAGCTGGCCTACAGTTATACAGAGCTCTGTGAACACATATTGTTCAGAAAAAGGTAAAAATAAAGAAAAAAATTACACACACACTCACACACTCACACACACACACACACACACACACCAGTTGACAAACACACCACATTCACTTCAAACTCTGCTTCCATGCATTTACTTCAGTGAATAGAGAGCTTACCCGTTGTACAAAAGACACGTAAGAGGACATAAAAGGTCAGCTTAGCATGTGCCCAAATGTACACATAGATGATTCTTTTAAAGACAGAACATGATGGTATAGTCAATACCATATTGGATCATGAGACAAAACACCTTTTTCTGTTGTGCTCCGATTGAATGCTTGTCCATTAGCCTGCTGGATGGATGACAATGTACAAGGCATTTCAACTTGCTGTACCCTAATTATCCAATTTGTAGAATGGAGCCTGCTGCTGTAAAGCACTGGCAGATCAACTGATAAATAGTCATTGAAAAATGGATGTCACGTAAAAAATATACAGTGTTTCCACACTAAGATTCTCTCAGATGTAGACCTTTTGTTACTATAATAATTCCTTAGCTTTCCTACTCCTGTAGCTACTTAATTGGAACTTACTCAAGATACACGTAAAACATGTTAGGACATATATTATGTTTCTAATGATACAGAAAGATTCAACAAAGTGCTTTAAGGAATATTTAAAATGCGCCCAAAAGTGCATCTTCAAACTCGGTTTTCATTCTCTTCGTGATTACTGGAATCCTTACACTGATAGAATTAGGTATATAGTAAACACAGTAGTTTTTTGCACTAGCACTAACTTTTATGCCACTTAAGAAGACATTTGCTGCCATCTTTAGGAGTGTTTGTTTGCYTTATCCTACAATACACTGTTCTTTTCAGTATGGATGGAGTCATTACTGCAGATGGGAAGAATCAAATATACTCCACCAAAGGTATAATAAAACAAAGCTAACTATGCCTTTTTCTCCTTGATAATTAGACCTGAGTGAAGCAATTCTGGTACTACAAAAAAGCTGAAATTTCATGTAATTACAGCGATTGGTTTGAAGAAGTCAGAATATTTGTTTCATTCCACATTTTAAAGCCATTTATACAGATACTATTATTTCCAATACAGTCAAAACGTAAGAGTGTCAGAAATACCACAAGAGAGAACATGGACTCCAGGACAGTATTTTCAGTATTGCTTAACCCACCCTGACTTGCAGTTTGTGAACATTTGCAATTATTCTGTAAATGACAGTAGAATTTGACTGTACAAGCTACACAAAGTTTTCTGGACAATTTACTTTGAACACGGGTAAATTCTGACACCTTATGGCTGTTCTTGTAAATGACTTCGTGAATAAACATTCACTAAACATTCATTAGCAGAAGCAAAATGAGCAGTTTAAATACTATTCAGATTCCTCTAAGTTAACTTACACACTCTCACACGCATTACTGACACTCAAACAAAATATCTTAGTGTCCTTCTGGTGAAGACTGAAGTCTTATTATACTCTTTTGTCCCCCTCCCGGATTCACCGGTAGTTTTCACATGCTATTTCTACCAAAACCATTGGCAGTAATGACAAACAGTGCCTTGTATTAGCACCAATCTTATCACAGCCATTGCAGATCAAGTCAGACAGCACGTATGGCAAGTATTTACGCAGTACATGAGAACTGACTACATCTCTTTCTGGGATGGTACATCATACTTCTCCTCATTCTTCCCCTTTAGTGGGGACAAAGAGCTAAAAGTAGGTTTGGTTATAAAGGCAATTACCTGCTCTTTGGATTTTAAGAAAGTAGAGACCTGGAAAAAAAGGCATTAAGAAAGCAGAATATATTCTAAGGAAAAGTTAGATTAGTATCTAAAAAAAAACAAAAACAAAAACAAAAAACACTTTAACACTTTTCACAAGGCACAGTTACTTTAAGCAGGTGTTTTGCGCTCTAAGACTTAATAAAAGGCACAAGCTAATGGGACAGGAAAGTGGGCACCCCAGTAGATGTAACCGAGGAAAAAGAACTGCTGTAGGGATGGGGGAAATACTGCAAAAGTGTTTAACTGGAAGGCCTCATGAATTTATAAAAACACAAACGGAGAAATAGACTGTACAGAGTCAGTTTTGTCATACTGTCTGCAGAAGCACGTTAGTGTAATCAGAAACCGTTGCAGAGATGAAGACAACTATTCCAGCCTTTTGGCTTGTCATTTCAAGAGGTGTATCGAATTGCTCGTGCCAGTTTTTTAGCTAAGCACTGAAAAAGCAGTTGAACAAGTAGAATAGTTTGTGTTACAGATTTGTGGATGCAGATTTGTGGACTTTAAGTCTTGTGAGAACGGCTTTCTTGGTGAAACTGCTTGTTTTCTTGCTTCTGGTCCATGATATCAATTTCCATTTTTTAAATATGCTTTGGTATTAGAATATTTTTGTCCTTAGGTTGTATTAAACTACTAAACTTGGTGAGGAATACAGTAATATTTACTGTGCAAAGCACGAAACTAGTAAGACCTAAGCACCTTGCTCAAAATGAGAACGGAAATCTGTGTTATGGTTCCTAGAATAACCTGATCTAATAATCTTATATCAGTAACTAGTATTTTGCTATTGCTGGCTGGATTTTTGAGAAATCAAAAGTTGCCAGCTCTGGATAGCCTATGTCTGACTTCTGAAGACCTCCCTCTACACAACACCTTTTTTCGAAGCATTTTTTCTAATCATTCTAGATAAGGCAAGTCAGATAGCTTGCTAGTTCCAAAGTTAGCTTGCAGACAGCAAAGCTTTCCTGGTGCAGAAACTCCTCCGTATGTGGGGAGGAAAAAGAAAGTGAATGTCCATCTTGTGAAATCTAAGCAAAAGGGACACTAGCAGCATGATCACAGGCAACATGCATGCAAGCCATAGCACAAAGCAGAAGAAACTGCGCATGTCAAGGCTAAGAAACTCCACAGGAGGTAGCTGTACACAATCGGAGTCATTTGTGATTATTTGTGCCATTATTGGTGGAATACAATCCCAGCCTTTGAAAGAAACCTCCTTTTCAAAGAAGATGAAGCGGATAAACTGAAAGCTTCTCTTCCCTGTGGCAGGCTGTCCCTGTTTCACACTAAAACCCTGACCCACTGTCTACCGCATAAAGTATAGCATGCCTTCTGCACATAGAAAGACTGTTCATTTCTTTTAGCATGCCTTCACACATGGAAAGACTGCTCACTTACAAAAGATGGTCTATTTAGCAAAGCTCCTCTGAACATTTGGCAGCTAATGTTTAAAGGTTTAAGCTCTTCCTAGTACCAAACTCTCTTCCTTTAAGCTCTAATGAACATGCGCCAATTTTCATAGAATCACAGAATTATTTGGGTTGAAAAGAGCCTTAGGAGGTCTCCAGACCAAACTCCTGCTCAAAGAAGAGTCACCTATGAGGCAAAACCAGGTTACTCATAGCTCTATGCAGTCTTGAAAACCTCTCAGAATGGGAGACTGTGCAACCTCTCCACACAATCTGCTCCACTGACTGCGAAAAAGTCTCTCCCAATATATCCAGTTGGAACCTCTCATTTCAGTTCATGCCCATCCTTTCTTGKCCTCCCCTCACGCATCACTGTGAAGTGCCTGGCTCCCTCTCTTGACAGCCTCCCCACGAAGGCTGCTATTATGTCTCCTCTAAGCTTTCTCTTCCTCAGCCTAAAGAAGCCTAAAGAAGCCCGGCTCTTCTCCCTCAGGCTCTTCTCAAAGGGCATGCGCTCCAGGCCTCTGCAGCACTTACTCATTTTCTTGGCCTGTCCTTAGAGGAAGATCTATKTTTCAGCTGGCAGTGAGGGGAAAGATGATGACCACGCAGGTGACTAACTTCAAGTGTATCTGTCACTCAAYTAGTTGAAGTAGACAGGGAGAGTAGGCTTTTCTCCTTGACTTTTGGTYGTCTAGCTTGTAGGTTCTCTAGCATGTTGTTTTAGAACTGATTCGATGGAAATCATTGCTGTTAATATGCAGCAAAGCGTCCTGTGACCTCTTACAGCAGTTGGCTTCCGCCTTCACAGAACAAGGTGACAGCAAAAACACAACTACGTACACGCAGGCGTACGCTACTACCCTACCCACCTCTACACTCTCCCTCACGTACATACCCTGTGGGGGCAAACAGCGGCTCAGCAAGGAAGCGCTCTCTGAAGGCAAGCGGCACTATGGCGGGAGCTAGTCGTTATCTTACATCCCGCTGCTCAAAACTCTGCCGGCAGCCTGTTCGCCTCCTGCCGCTTCTCCGAAAGCTTCCCCTTTGCCTTTACCAAGGCCGTGCAGCGCACAGCGAGCCGCGGCGCTCGCAGGCAAGGCTGAGCCTTGTCCCGAACCTTCCCTGGCTCTCTGCCGCGGCACGAACGCGTGCTCAACTGTCACTCTGCACCTGCCTGGGCAGTGATTAAACTTCTCGCTGCTTTCCTGAACCCATGGACCCATTCACTGGCAGGGATCAGGGCAGGCTGCCTCACAGSGCTACTGGCATTTCACTGAGTTCAGGCTCTCGGCGGCAGCGACCTCAAACATCCCCGCTTGCCGCTTTTCCAGCAGCCTTTCCTATCCGATGGCGGCGATGACAAGCACGTCTCCACGCGGCTCCGGCCGCAGGCGCGCTTCGCCAGCGCTTCCAGGACCACCACGAGGCGATCCCTTCGGGGACAGACCGGCATCCAGCCCGCGCGCCACCCCGCCTCGCTCAACCACCTCCCGCGCCGCCGCGATGGCGGCTCCACGACCGTTACTGCCCACGGCCGCCTGCGCGCCCGCCGCGGACACCCGCGAGGCGCCTCTCCACGCTCCACACAGCCCGCCCCGCCCC
>NW_028185261.1:1999635-2022126 GCF_003343005.1 Rhea americana | reverse complement strand
CGCTTGTCGGCCCCAGCGCTGCGCGGCTCTGGCAGATCACTGACAGCCGTGTTGTGCTGGTGCCTGCCGCGCTTCTTGGGCCGGGGAGTAGTTTGCAGCCTGCAGACTTCGTGGCCAGAGCTGCCTTTGGGCTGCTTCTCGCTTTTTTTTCTGCTCCTTGCTCCTCTCCACTGCGTGCAGTGTTGGGATGTTTTCAGAGTTCAGCTCTCGGGCTGGGCTTGTGTTTCCCACTAGGCTTAAAACATACCCGTGCTTTTTAGATACAGTCTGGCCTGTGTGGTTAYGCAAACGTTTTGTAGAAGTTTACGGATTAATCTTCAAGTTATTTGTATTAGTGTTTTGTGTTCCATTTAATCATCTGAAGCTAGAGTCCATGGTGAAAATAGAATAAAAAAAAGTGAGAAATAAAGGTAACTTCACTTACTTATTTTGGTTAGAGAGATATTATTAGGACATCTTAGTCCTGTAAATCTTCCAGTAAACAGAAAAAATTACATTGGGACTATCAGAGAACAGCTCTAGAAAATTAGTGTTCGCCTGTATCTATGGCCAAGAAAGATAGTCGTTAATGCATATATATATATAATATGCAGAAGATGTGTATAATGCGAATGTTCCTTTAAATCTAGCACTGAGGGATATTGTTTCTGTATTCCTTCAGTTGGAAGCTTTACCTTGCACATGCTGTCTTTCCTCTCTGTTTTTAGTGTTGGCTTCACTGTTTGCGATGTTCGTGCTGAACCCAGCAATGCAGGAAGTTTTGCTTTTTATTACAAAAAGTCATTTTGCAGCTGAAAGGAGAAAAACTTGCTTTGATTTTTGACTAAAAAAGCCTTGTAACGTGATTMAAATAAGTTAATAGAGATTATATATTCTATGTGACACTTAGCACAAATCAAATATATGAATCATTATTTTATACTGTTTGAGAAGTTTATAATTTTTCAAAATAATAAAAAAAAGACTAGCTGCTCATTTTATTACATGTGGGTAATAAAATGGAAATAAAAATGGGCTGATTCTGAGCAGGACAGGATCTCTAGGACTTTTTTTCAAAGATTAAGAAATTATTATTTTATATTTTTTTATTGTTTGGTTTTCTGAAAGTGTGTTTGAATTAAGGTATTATCATTGCATGAACATCTGTTAATAGTTCCAAAAAGGGGGGGGAGGGGAATATCAATATCTAATCAAAAGCATGGATACGTTTTAAATATAGGTATTCAGTTCCAAAGTATTATTTCTGTTCCGGATACTCATGTAAAAGGGGACTATCTTTTCTATTTATTTTGTTTTTATGTGAAAGGGAGTATCTTTATTTTTTATGAAATTTTATTAAGTTTGATATAGAAACTCTGCCTCTCTTACTGAAGACATACACTGCGAATTGGTTCAAACAGTGTAAGTGGAAACTTACCAAAGTGGAGTTTAGGAATTACAAACTCCTTTATGGGTTTGACATAGGGGAAATATTTTCCTCAAATAAGTAAAAATACTTGAAAATAAAAAGTAATATGTTGCATATGGAAGCATTCATCTGTTCAACATTTATATAGGAATACCTGAAAATAAAAAGTAGTAAGCAATTTCAAGTTGGAAGGGGAAAGAGCAATATTTATGGCTATTCTATCTTCATGTTGTTTCTCAGGTATTTCCTGAGATGTAATGATTTAGTTACTTGGGTTGTGACAAAATGAAGGACCTGAAATTGTTGTGTGGGTATAGGTACACATATATATGCCTCTATATATTTATTCAAATATTAATGTGTATATATATTTCATATATATTTTATGTATTTATTTAAAATACATGTTCACACTAATATTTGACTCATGGAATAGTTCACAGGATCACAGAATGATTCAGGTTGGAAGGGACTTCTGGAGATCATCTAGTCCAACCCCCCTGCTCAAGTAGGGTCACCTAGAGCACATTGCATGGGATTGCATCCAGGCGGGGTTTGAATATCTCCAGAGAAGGAGACTCCATAGTATATCGCTCTCACAATAAAGAAGTTTTTCCTACTGTTCAGACAGAACTTCCTGTATTTCAGTTTGCGCCCGCTACCTCTTGTCCTAGTTGAGGTTGGAAAGGACTGCAGGAGATCATCTCATCCACCCCTCCTGCGGAAGCAGGATCAGGTGGAGCAGGTTGCTTAGGACTGTGCCCAGTTGACTTATAAATGGAGACTCCATGACCTCTGAATAACCTGCACCATCACAGTGGAAAGAGTTTTTCTTATGTTCAGATGGAATTTCTTATGTTTCAGTTTGTGTCCATTGCTTTTAATGCTGTCATTGGGCACTACTGAGAAGAGTTTGGCTCCATCTTCCTTGTAGCCTCCTGTCAGATATTTACAAGTATTGGTAAGAACTGCCCTGAATCTTTTCTTTTCCAGGCTGGAAATCTCCAGCCTCTCCTTATGAGAGATGCTCCAGTCCCATCATCTTTGTGGCCCTCTGCTGGATTCACTCCAGTAGCTTTGTGTCAGTCTTGCACCGAGAAGTGTGGAACTGGATGCAGCAGTCCAGATGTGGCCTCACCAGTGCTGAGTCTCTACTCAGACTCAAGAATCTCGTTCCTTGGAAGGAAGGATCACATTCCTTGACCTGATGGCAATGCTCTTCGTAATGCAGCCCAAAATACTGTTGGCTAAGTTGCTGAACATGACCCAGTAAAGCACTTTGTGGCTTTTTGTCCACCAGGATCCCCAGGTCTTCCTGTGCAAAGTTGATCTCCTGCTAGTCAGCCACCAGCATATGTTAGCACATGGGGTAATACTTGCTGAACACAAGATCTGGGGATAAAAGTAGTAGCTCACACAAGCAGTATTTACTCAAATTCTTTTGCAAAGCAAACTTTGGAGATTATGCAAGATTTCATGCATTCTCGCAGCATGTCTGAATATTGTCTGTCCTGTTTCTTGGGTTGCTTATTTTGCTAGAGGAGATGGTCTCTGTATAGCTGTAAAACCTGAGTGGAACAGTAAGTCTTTTGCAGTAAGAACTTAAACTTGTTCCAGCTGTTGGAGAGTTTCATAATTAGATTATATTCATCTCTTGATTTAGGACAAAACATTTGGCCTAAAGAATAAAAAAGGTGCAAAACAACAGAAATTTATCAAGGCTGTGACTCACCAGGTTAAATTTGGTCAGCAAAATCCACGTCAGGTAAGCACTCAATGCATACTGGGTTTTTTCCATCATTTTTCACTATACCTACAGACTGTCATATAACACTGAAGTAGAGAAAAATGGATATGTTATTCACCTGATGTATTGTGACTAGTATAGATGTAACTAGTTGTATTTAAAATACCACCTCTTTGTTGTTATTTTTGCAGAGCTTGTCAAGCTTAGCATTTACTACCTATGTGAGAATAGGTTCAGTGCAGGTTTGTTTTTTTTGTTTTTCTTTGTTTTCAAAAAAAAAAAAAAGCTTTTAACTAATGGGAGTATATTTATATATTTACGTAGTATTTCAATAGTAACATAGTTGAATTTAACACCTATCAGGGAATATTTACTACCATAAACAGTTTCATGAGAACCTGAAACTAAACTAGTAAACTGGCTACGAACAGAAGTGCAGCGGTTTTGTAATGCATCACAAAAGAGCAGCTATGTGTTCCTCTGCTGAATTCCTGTTAGAAACTGGCTTGTTTTGTACTAATTTCAGTGTTTCACTTAATTCATAAAGGAGGATTAAAGGTAACAGCATGTCATCTAACGGTACCAGCATTTCACATCTTTGACAAACTGATACTATTAGAAGTATGTCTAGTCCGTTTGAAGTATTGGTTCCACTAGATGGCACTGGCTATTTATGCAAGCGCAACAATTCTGAAAAGTTCAGAAATTGAAGGCCCCCCATAAACTAATCTATATTTTAATATACAGTTTATATGAAGTGAATAGTGTCATTCTGATATTTCTATTAATAATTTCAAATTCGGGGTCATTATAGGCTGCTCAGACAGAAAGTGAAAAGAAATTAAAAAAAGAAGACAAGAAAAAAGAATTACAAGAACTAAATGAACTCTTCAAGCCTGTGGTTGCTGCACAGAAAATTAGCAAAGGTATGAAAATTTGAATTTTCTAAGTTATGTTCTTTTAATGTATCTACTTCAAGTAAAATAACCTATAAAATGCCTCTTCATTTAAAAAAAAATCGTTAGCATTTATCAACATGTTTATTATAATTTTGTTCAGTGTACAACTTTTAATTAAAATAGTTATGTCTGTTTTCTCCTTTATCTTTGTAGGAAGTAGCTTGTCTGTATCTGTTTAACAGTTTAAGAACACCGGTGAGGTTACTGGATCATTAGAGTGCAGAAAGGTACCTTGGTATTGACAGGACAGCTACTGATACTTTGCTGTATTCAGGTCCATTTGAAGGTGCTTTTGGATGAGTGGTCCAACTTTCTGATGTGATGACAGTTGACTAAAGCAGCCAATATCCTCAGGGGAACTTAACTGTCACAAGAATATAGTATCTGAATTACCTGTCTTCATGGAAAACTTGCATTCAAATCAAAAGAGTAAAAATTTGCTTGATTATTTCTGTTCCACTTTACAGTTAACAGTAGGACTTGGTTTCAAAAGTGTGGTCTTACTTGAAGTCAGTTACGGCACAAACTAGGATTCTGATGAAAAGTCCAAGAAGTTTTGACCAAATGAGTGTGATAGCCATGTATGTCTTGAAGTGAACCTGGTACTTACTCATTGTGCAGGTGAACAGCAACAAAGGCTAGTTTTCCATTTATGAACTAATCAGTTTTCTCCAAATAAAAGTATCTTTTGATTTGTAGTTATTTCAGAAGGTTAACATTGTATTAGTACATGTTTTAGATCTATGTTGAGGTTGCCAACAAGGTGAGATGTATTATCTGAAGTTTTTAGAGATCTACTGAGTGGTAAAATAAGTTTTAATTTAAAATTTTAAACAGCTGTTGCTGTAGATAATCTAGTCATTAGTGACTTGCACCGAATTTAAAATGAGCAAGTGAGCAATATGAGCTTAAAATCTTCCATTAGCACTTAAAAAATCTTTCAAGTAAAGCATTTCTGATTCAGTAATGTCTCATAACTGTATGTTTTCTATCTGCTTTCTTTTTTCTTTTTCTTCCCTTCTTTCCTTTGAGTCTCCTAATGGTTAAGTAGTTCTCGCTAAGACACTGTTGACTTCAATAATTATAGTTAGAAAGATTGAATAGTTCATATTCTATTAACATTTACTTTCGGTGCTGTGAACAGTCATCTTCTTTTATTAAACAAAGAAAATGGTCTGAATGGTTGCAGATTAACACAATTTATTTTAGTGTGTTATTAATATACAAAGGTTAGGTTGATACACAGAAGATGCTTTACTGTGTGTTAGAGACAAAAATATCTTACTCTACAGAGAGGAAATTACAAGAATTAGTACGTAGTATGTATTGTAGTAAAAATAGTTCACTAAGGCACACTGCTGTCCAGATGCCCTTAAACAGTCAGGTGCCAGTTTTGATACTATAATGTAAATACCATGATATATAAAGTGAATGTGACACATTCAGGACATGGAGTCTGAAGGAAAAAGAAGGCACTTTTCTGTCAAGTTGCTTTTCTCTCTTAATGAAAATTGTATTATTTATATATTGAATAACTTCAATTTTCAAAAAAGTTTTTCCATTCTTAACATACTTTAAAGGGTTAAATGTTAAATTGTTTTCATTTTTTAGTATACAGCTATAGCTCCTGTTCAGTGTTCTAATTAAAAAAAAAATGCACTAAAATCTCAAAACTTTTTTCACCAAGGTGCTGACCCCAAATCTGTAGTTTGTGCATTCTTCAAGCAAGGGCAGTGCACTAAAGGAGACAAATGCAAGTTTTCTCATGATTTGTCCTTGGAAAGGAAGTGTGAAAAACGAAGTGTCTACATTGATGCAAGAGATGAAGACCTGGAAAAAGGTATGATATTTCTTAAAAAAAAAAAAAAGCGATTCTGATATTCTGAAACTAGATTTTTAAGATAGAGTTTTCTTTTGTTGTAGCTGCATAGTCTTGAAGAGCTTGATCCGTGACCAAGGCTACCTCTACCACTGTGTTCAAAATTGTCAGTAATAGTGAAACTTGGTTTAAAAAGCCTGCTCACAAGTATTCTTTAGACCTTGTTTTGAAAAACAAGTATCCTCATATGCTGTTGGATAGTGGCTTTTAAATTCTGCTATGTAAAAGGTACATCATAGAGGTAGCAAGTTGTTTAGTGTATGCTCTTCTGTGTTTCCAGTTCCTTTTAGGTTCTATAAAATGGAAATACATGAGCAGCAAGCAGCCATACTTGACTTCCAGTACTAGTGTTTATACCTGTATGTGCACAGATTTAGAATTCAAGATGCTTAATAAATTTTTGTCTGTGGCTTCATGTCTTTCCCAGTTTGATCTGTTGGTGGGATACTGTCCTTTACTTTAAGTTAGCAGAGGCTAGAAACCTGTATTAAAATTTCTTTTCTGTTTCCACAATACATCATGTTCCTGTCTTGATTTAAATGTTTAGCTTCTGGCATCCTGGATGAATACAATAGTATCTCATAGTTTCACTACTACATCGCTACTGTAACTATTGGTAATCATGCTTCTTTTGATGGCACATTCTTTTAACTTAACACAGAAAATTCTGAACGATCTCTTTTGCTCCTCAAGTTATTTTATCTGTATTTGTGGATGTTGATCTCCAGTCTTCTCTTTTGTTCAGTCATCACCTTTCTTTTCTTCTTTGCTCTTCTCCACTCCAGGTAACATACAGATGGAATACTAAACTTTAGTCTTCAGAAACACCCTTTATGCACATCAAAATATAAACTTAAGTTTTTGAGAAAAATCTCTTTTAAGCAGCGTAGGAGAGTGAAAATTGTATTAGAAAAGCCTGAATTTATTTTAGATTCTGTAGGTCAAATGTAATAATTACTTTAAAAAAAAAAAGTCAGGTTGCTTTTCTCTCTTAATAAAAATCGTATTATTTATCTGGAATGTTTGTGAAACCATTTGTTGTCCTCTAGATACAATGGATAACTGGGATGAGAAGAAGCTGGAAGAAGTGGTAAACAAGAAGCATGGTGAGGCAGAAAAGAAAAAACCCAAAACTCAAATAGTATGTCTCTTTTTTTTTAATTGAGCTGTAGTAAATATTTGYTAGAGAATTAAGTGCAAACTGGCATTAAATATGCATGTTTGTTGATATCTGAAGATTGTGAATGGAATACTGTAAAGATAATCTGAATTAAAATTGATCTATTTTTATCTCAGAGAACAAGGCTGAGTGATGTATTTTTTATGTAAAATACACGTGAATGTTAGATGATGTGCCTCTACAATAAAAATGCTAAAGGCATTATTAATGTATCTAATGCATTCTACTTGCTTAGATTCAGATATTTTGATTATCTAGGTCAGTCATCTCGTTTGAGTGATTGATGCATTAGGTTTTATTACCACAAAGCATTTAAGTACTGAGTGACATACAAGTACATAAATTTCAGTCTTTTCCTGTAATCTGAAATTTACTGATTGAGAGGTCACTTGTAGTCCCTGGTCTCTAACTTCAAGAATATTCTCTAGCTTTTCATTCTTCAGAACTGTTTCACCTTGTTTCCCATACCAGATATTCTATTGATACTGCTTAATTTCATGAAAGTTAAGCTCTGATTATGGCTAGGTGTTAATCACGAACTGCTTGTTAAAAATTTCAGACCTTTCAGATCTTTACCTCAAGATCCTAAGGAAGGCTTAACCTCTGGGGTTGATTCTCTCTGCTTTAACTAAGCAATATGCCAGTATGTGTGAGCAGTAAGACTCATCAGTGTGCTTCCTGCATGTGCTGCTGGGTTTAGAGCAGTACAAAGTTGTCAGTTTTCTGAGTCATCGTGTCCTAAATTTGTGTTACATTAAACAGGAGTACTGTTGAAAACCTGAGTTTATTTAGATAATTAGTTGCCGCTCTTATTTCCTCTTTTAGTAGTAGTGCTTTTTACATGTTTCTTCTTATGCTCTGTTTTGAGCATAACTCTGTATACAATACTTCTGATGTGCTGTGCTAGTGTAAATTGCTGAAGGATTAAAAACAAACAAAAACCCCAGGATGTATTGCTAACAACCACTGTTTTATACAGGTCTGCAAGTATTTTCTTGATGCTATTGAAAACAACAAATACGGATGGTTTTGGGTCTGTCCAGGGGGAGGAGACAACTGCATGTATCGCCATGCTCTTCCTCCAGGTTTTGTGTTAAAAAAAGACAAAAAGAAGGAGGAAAAGCAAGATGAAATTTCTTTAGAAGATCTAATAGAAAAAGAGGTAATGTTGTCAGCTGGGTACCTCTTGGTGGTGTTTCTTCTGGAAATAACAAATTTTAAATAAATTCCTAATGAATAATTTAAAAGCATAAAATGTTTTGTATAGCTTTGTGAATTAGGATGAAAGACATTGTATCATGTCTTTGAATCATGTCTTTGTTTAGAAACTATTATCTAGAGAATAACTTTGAAAAAAATTATAACTGAATATTCACTGTTAGTGCAGGTTTTGATAATCCCATTTCTTCAGAGACATTTTATTTCTTACTACTATTTTTGTTTATTTGTTACCGCTGTGTCTGCGGATGTTTCTAATACACAGTTTGCTGCCCCCTTACTTTTTTTGACAACTGTCTCATGAGGAAGCAAAAGGAAGAGAACAGCGCCTTCTGAAGATGCTGCTGCCCTGCTTACATTTGGCAGCATTGACTGGCAGTGCCAATCAGAGCAGAACTTAAGCTGATATGTGTACTAGAGGCTGTTGATTTCTTTCCTCCTCCATGTTTCATTTTAACTTTCATGTTGACACATCTCACTAAGTGGAAGGTCCTTTGTTGAGTCAAACTTTAAGTTGCTGGCACATGCTTAACAATGGTAAAAGTGCAGAAGGAATGAGGAAGAAGTGTTTTTCAATTAGTGTTTAGAGAAGACAAATTTATAATTTGTTACAGCCTTTGTAAACAATTTCTAGCTTTAATCAAGTCTTTTTATTTGACAGCGTGCTGCCTTAGGACCAAATGTTACCAAAATCACTCTAGAGTGTTTTATTGCATGGAAGAGAAGAAAAAGACAAGAAAAAATTGATAAGGCTGAGCAAGATATGGAAAGAAGGAAAGCAGATTTTAAAGCTGGCAAAGCATTGGTGGTATGTTCTACACTCCAATTCTTAATGTAAGAAGAAACAGTATACAAGTTATGCAGTAAGGTAGCTGGTCTGGAATTGTGTGGGTGGGGATATTTTGTTTGTTTTGTTTGTTAACAGCAGTATAAATTCTGTGAAGTGATTAAATTTTATTCCTCTGTCTTCTAATAGATTAGTGGACGTGAAGTGTTTGAATTTCGACCTGAGCTAGTTGATGCAGATGATGAAGAAGCAGATGACACCCATTATACTCAAGGAACAGGAGAAGATGATGAGGTAAAGAACAGTATTAACTCAAATAATATTTCAGGTTACATTCCAAGTTTTGAAACTTTTTTTTCTGATTCTTTAAGTTTACAAAAAAAACTTGAGAGCTCTTATAGTGCAATAGAACCAATGCCTGGTTCTTAATTTAACATTGTTAGAGTATATTTTGTCAAAAAAATGACTATATTTTCAGGTGGAAGACCCTGTTTGCATAAATGATGTAGATTTGAGCCTGTATGTCCCAAAAGCTGTGGATGAGACTGGTATTACTGTGGCTAGTCCAGAGCGATTCAGCACATACAGTTCAATAGAAAAAGATGGTGAGTTCATTATTTATGTATAAGTATTAAGAGATTGAATTGTTAAGGACTTCTCAGAAGGCAAATAGAAGTAGATTCTSGAGTTGCCAAAAAGCGACATTTAGGAGGGGTATGTTCTTTCTTGTTCTTTTAATATCATGTTATCTGTAGTCATTATTTCATTCTGCAAACACAGGATGCTTTTAGTCTCCAAGCAGAGGTTTGGTGTGTATTAAAAAAAAAATGTCTAGTAAATGCTGTGTACTTTGCAATACCTTAATTTCAAATTTAAATAAAAAGATACATACAGATATATCTATATCTCTATATATCCACTTTATATAATTCCTGAGATATCTGAGATTATTTTAGCATTTTTTTCTTTTTGCATATTTAGTAACCAACTGAAGGAAAACATATCACCAAAAATCCTTTGCTTAACTTCTTAGAGCAAAAGCTTGATTTTGCTGCACCTGTGGAGCAAGRTCTTAACACTAAGTCTTATAAGTACAGATGTTTAGAAGAAATAACTTGTAARTGGTTTGACTGGTTGTGAAAATAGGAGTTTGAGGAGTTGAGCTTATGGGTTATTTTTCTATCTGTTTTAATACTTAATGATACAAACCTGCATATTAATCAGATGTATACAACTTAGCATTTGAAGTCCACGTATAAATTACTTATGTAGTTAAAAAATTTCAGAGCCTCATTAGGAGGAGTGTCATTTAGTGATTGACTAAAACTTGTGACATCTAGAGACCTGCAAGAACTATTTTTATTTTTCAGATAATAAATTAAGTGAAGCTTCTGGTGGTGAGATAAACAACAGTGAGCAAAATAATTTAGAGGAAGATAATGATGAAGATGGGGAACTGGAAAACGGAGTGATTGATGCAGTTCCAGTTGATGAAAATCTCTTTACTGGCGAGGACTTGGATGAACTAGAAGAAGAATTAAACACTCTTGATTTAGAAGAATGAATGCAGAAGCTCTAATGGGGATTGAAATCCATGTGACAAAGTGAAAACTGACTACTTTTTTTTTCCCCTCCTTTTGAAATAGAATTCTTTAACAGGATGTTTATGGTTACCCAGCTGATTCTGAAGGGCACATCATATACCAGGAATACTTTCCTTCAATCTCATCTACTTCAACCTTGACTATGCTCACAGTAAAATATACAGAGTAGTTCATAATAATCTGACAGCTGACTTTGCAGAAAAAGAGATAATAACTTTCAACTCAAAGTAGGAAGTATAACTGCTTTGCCAGTATGCAAGTGTAAGTGGCCAAGTTGATACCAGGTACAGTATAAAATCRAAGTGAACATTTTTCACTGGAACTGCATATTTAATAGTGATTATGTTGATTTAGAAACTGTCTAAAGTGGTTTTAGGCAGTCTACTGTAATGGAGCTGATGCAGATTATGCTTCTTTGTGTTGATTAGCTTTATTGGATCAGCTGGATACTGGAGATACAGATTGTGAACCGATTACATCATACAATACGATATGGTGCCCTCTGTTTAAAACGTTTTAAACTTTCCCACCACTTTTGCCAAGAAAATTGTAAATAAAAATTATCAACTTTAAAATACTTGTGTTGACCTTTTTCTCTTAAGTTAGGATATGATAACAAACTTCATTATTTTACATAGCAATAAATTTTCTCTCCAGTCTGTCCTGATACAAAATTGAAGGTGTTGGCTTCCATTAAACTCAGGCTCACTTCAATTTGAATTCTTTTTCTACAGTTCATGCAGAGTGTATGATTTGACTGTGGAACCTGCCTCCTCCCCCATTCTTATCTCCTACCCATCTATTAACGGATTTAATGTGCTATGCATTACTCATGTTTGAGTCTGATTATTTTCCCACTGTGTTTATATATTAGCTAAGACTGCAAGCTCTGCAGAGCAGGGATGTTACACTCATGGTCTAAAAATGCCTACCATATCTTTGGTATTCCATAAATAGCACTAGATCATTTAGTAGTAACATTTGGCTCTGAAAGAAGATTAGAGCAGTGGGTTTTGTTTCGTACCCTGTAGGGGGCATTAGTGTCAGGTCTAAATATCAGGTATTGCTTTATAAAAAATTGATCAAACTGCTATAAAGATTTCTCTAGTGCTTTTTCTAGGGGACTGTAAGATAGAATCTTATTAATCAGTGCTTGTCATAGTTTTAATAGCATTTTTAACAGTACTGCTGTACTAACTGCAATTTTGTGTCAATGGCTTCTGGAGTTTTGTTCAAATTACTACTTAAAGACCACCAAGATACATGGCATTGTTAGTGAGATTGCTCAGACTGCTTTTGAGCAGTGAGGTTAGCTTTAATGAGTTATTCTTGATGTATGCTGTTTCTAAAATAGCTGACAGACACTTAGTACTTTTGGGGATATTTGTGTTAGAATACCGTTTTGTTTTGTTTTCTCCTCCCCCCCACCCCCCATAGGAACAAGAAATAGCATTTGGGAAAAAGAGGCCTACTGAAAATGACTTCTAAATGTAAGTTTTTAATGAAAAACTACCATATAAGTCAGGTAATAAATATTTATTTCTGAAGAATTTCCTGCTATGGCCATAAATAAACAGTGCTGATGTTACTACATTGATACTGACCAGCGAACAAATATCTGGAGATCATGACACTGAGAATGCAATTCTTACTTGAATGTATGATGCATCATTTTTTCAAAGCTGTATATTTTGAATGGGAATAAAAGTACTTTAATCATTCTAGAGGTTGAAAACAGCTTTCTGTATTTTTCTACCTTGGATGCTGGAATAGTTTATGTAATACTGATTTCTTAAGAATATTATCTTCTCTGTAATTGTACAGATGTTATTAAGTAATCTACATGTTGCAGTGGAAGGATAGGAGAAGATAACTCCTACTAATTTGAGCTAACATAGATGGTTCAGGCAGGGAGAGAGAGGCTTCAGCACAGCTGATGACGAAAACAAAGGACTTTATCAATCAGAAGAAAATACTAGGACTTGAAAGAAAATGCTGGTATTTAAGCAAATAGAGCAAGCCTCTTTTTAGGTCTGAAGAACTCAGTTGTAGTCCATACCTCTTCTGAGTATGCTTCACCTAAATATTTACAACGGTGGCCCTGTGTACTAGTTAGACATGTCAAGTATCTGTAAGTTGAAGAAAAATGTTCATAGGCAATAAATATTGGTTTGTAACTTTTTATGGTTAGGAAAAAGTTTGCTGCTACTTCTTGCTTTCTGTCTGGTCAACTCATTTTGCACTTCTCATTGTATTTGTTCTTGGAGGTCTTCTGACCTCTTGGTTGGTTTATCTAGATTTCTGACCATGAAAGCAGAGTGACTGAGCAACTCTAATTAAAGAGTGTCATTCAGGAATACTTTTAAGGTTAAGTAGCAATATGCTACTTTTTGTTCCTGTTGCTTGAAGATCAGCTTGAATATAACCTCAGTCCTATAACTTGAAGCCTAAATTTGCATCTGACAGGTAATTTCACTCAAATGCACAGTTAAAAATGAATGCAAAACCTATGTTCACGTAGATTATTGATTGTGATAATTGAGTCTACCTGAATGTGACTTATCACTGAGTTAATCCTACAGATGCAAACTTCCCATAATTAATCAAATGTAAATAATCTTGCACTATAGAGTAACCTGTGGCAGGATAAGATGATTAGAATCTTAAAATAACAGAATTTTCAGTTCGGTGACTGTCCAGTTTGTGTGGGCCAAAACGTACAGTACTTGCCTGTTAAACCATACAAAGCCAACAGGAACAGTTAGAGCAGAAGTCAGACTATCAAGGATCAAAGGCAGCTCTTAGATAAAATTTCCCTCTGTTCCTTGACTTTACTTCTTGCACTGTAACTTGGAAAATGAGTAGTATAGAAAAAGTGCAACGATTTTTTAATTTTTTTTTTCTGTCTGAAAGTATGCTAGTGTTGCACTCTGCCTTAACAGCATTTTTGTTGCAGCACACTGGATACCTAACTGGCTGACAAGAATTAGTAAAATGCTGCAAAAAAATGCCTTTCCATAGCAGTGTCTGCTATTATGGAAATGGAGTATTTGTTAGCTTTAAAGTTTGAAATAGCATTTTAACATATGTCAATCATACCTCAAACATTGGTAAAAAATTACGTGATGACTGACCTACTGTATTGTCTAAGAGCTGTAACAAATAATGCTGTTAGTGGAGAGTGCTCTTCTGCTGTTTCAAGTGGAGGTTTTTACTACAGATGAATTTTAGACAAAGTGGTACCTTTCTTGGTGTTCAGTGTTGYAACTAGATTATGTTTGTTTCAGAAACATTTTCTATAAAAACTTACTTACACATACAAGCTAGAGAGTATTCTTATGAATATTTCCTTTATAGTTCTTTAGTCAGATGTGTGCAATAGCAGTTGTCAGGAAAGTATGTCCCTTACTCTGAATGCTGATTTTACTACTTATGCCAGAGTACTAAGGTATACAGAGTGTTTATCTTTGTGTCCTTCTTTGAAAATCACTTAAATATAATAAGCAATGCATGTTTACATATTTTAGGTTTTGTTGTTTTTTTTTTTTAATCTTGGAAACTTCATTGTCATTCTTGTTCTGTGTTGTAGTTACGAATACCTTACTGAAACCATAAGAGTGATTAAGTGACTAAACCAGAAGCCGGACAGGTTTAGATGTTTCCTTCCCGCTCAGTAAAATTATTACAGTCCTAAGCTGCGAAAGGGTGAGAGCAGTATCATAGCTCTCAGACACCTTGTATATGTCTATACTTACCTGAAATATCTCAGAAGAAATACCACTTTAATAACAGTAATAAGTTAATTGGAAAAGTGAGAGCTGGGAAGGCCAGAGGAGTTGCCGAAGACTGTAACAGCGGCCCGCTTGCATCAGACCAAAGTTCATTTAGTCCAGTACTTTGTAGTACTGGCCGAAAGCAGGCCCATAGAGAAGAGATCGGAGTTCGTATACTTTACCTGAGTACTGACAGCTTAGTCACTTACAGCCTCCAACTATTTTCAATTCAAAAGTTTTCCTGAACCAGGTAGGTACTTAAAGCCTTGACAGCTTTCTCTTTCAGGTACTTTGCCTCCTTTCTCCCTACTCTCCCCCTTGAGCCCTAGAACATTTTAGGCATCTTTTAGCAACAGTTCCACAGCTCTACTATGTTTTCTTTTGAACCTCACTCCTACTAGCTTGTGTTACTAGCTCTGTAGGGAAGAAAAGGCTTAGAGGAAGCAATGTCCTGTAACTTTCTTAGTTTTGATTTGATGCTAACTAGAGAAAGTGTCTATTAAAAAAAAAAAAAAAGTGTATTCTGCTCTTGAAGAATGCATCAACCTCTAAGTGTATTTCAGGGCTACAAATACCAGTTTCTTACAGAATTAGAAACTTTACCTTTCTCACGATGACTGAGTCTTGGTTGTAAATGGGCCTTAATAACCGAATTTTTTAATGAGGCAAATGCCTTCTGGTTATGTATTGTGTATATTTTTTGTGGCATATTAAGTGCTTTTTACAGCGATATCTGCAATTTACTTATCCCTTTTCCCTCTCAAAGTGATATTAAGAGAATTAGAGAGTTAGAAGTGGCTCAGGGTGTTTTTTTTTTTTTTTTTTAAATGCTTCAATAGATGCTCTGTTTTTTTACAGAGGGAGGCTTTTGCTGGTGTTAGTATTAAGGCCAAGATGTTTTATTCATTTATGATGTTATAGCCTTAATATGTGAACACAACAGGCTCCTTCATAGCACATTATTGAAATGAATGGCAAAAATAAGCAGTTCTTTGGATTGTAAACAGCAGCATTTCATTTGTGTTTAGTGAAAGACCTCAAAGGTAACTCAAAATTCTTAGAGTACATCTGGACATAAATTTAATCAAGACTTGCTTAAAAGTAAGGAGAGATTTCCAATGTATAACCAATCAGGCCTCAAGAACAATGAGATACTACTAAATTAAAGTAGGATACAGTAGAAAAGAAAATATCCTACTTTCCTTTATTGCTGTGTAAAGCATATGGAAAAAGGCAGAAACGTTCCTGAAGGGAAAAGATGAGCAAATTACTGTAGGATGTTTCACAAAGGATCATAACGTTCCTTTTACAGTAGGTGATAAGAGAAATATGCTCTACAGATATTATCCTTTTGACCTATTCTAGGATGAAACTAGTTCAAGGGAAAAAGTATTGCTCTGCAGCATCAACTTACAATACAGTTTTAGAGCATCTTTTGTGGCTGTAGAAATTCAGCTAAAGCTTTCTTAAACCTTTAGGAAAAAAAATCTTCCTTAAAACCTCAGACATGAATTGGATAATAGCAAAGTTTCTAGTGAAGAAGTTTTCAATTTTCAAATTCATTGTTCTCCTCTGTTGTCTTCTCTCCCTTCCAAGTATAAACACTAGGTAACATAGGCTTTTTTTCTGGACTGACCTTTCTAGTATCAGCTAGGTTGGTAACTGTTGTATAAACCAGCAGGCTGCACTGTCCCTTTTGGGGACCTCCACAGACATGGAACAAAGCTCGCTGTTACCCACTAGAGTGTTCTGCGAATGTGGCTCTACACGTTCCAGGTTTTAGTCATACAACCGAGGGAAGGATTAGGAACCCTTATCAGAAAGGGCACAGCAAAAGTAGTATTTTTTTTTTAATGTCTGTAGCGTAACAGACTGGAGTCACAATGCGAACAAGGGATAACAAAAGGAGTCTAACTGCTGTCATTTCACTTGTGAACTTGTCCCTGTAATAAAAAGCTAGTAGTTGCTAGAAATAGACTTTGTGTCAGTAATGTCAGCTCTGTACCACTTCCTTTTCAGTTGTCATCTTGACAACAAACACGGGAAGTCTGTTTTCCAGGTGATAACTTCTAAACCTAAATTTATTATAAATAGTGTGTCTTTTTTTTGGGGGGGGGAGGGGTTGATGTCCCTTCCACACAGCAATATAAAGTTACAGTTTACTGAATGTTTACTACACATAAATTACATATATTACATGTTGGGGAGAGGAAGAGGAGAACAGGAAGAAGTAGAATAAGATACCTTCCTCAAGACAGTAAAAGAAGAAACTCTTAAATATGCCCTTTATTCACAGCACAGAATTGTCTGCATATTTTGTCACTGATAACCGTTGCCAGTATTAGCTGGACAGACTTCTTTTGACTGCAAAAAAAGCTTACATTCCAGAAATTCTTTCCTCAGTGACACCCAAGAAACAGCCCACTAGAACGACATCCTGGTAATTGTGAACTAACTTCTTGAAAGCAAATAATTAAAAAAAAATATATATATATAATGTTTAGAGACTGTTCAGAGATGTGAGTCTAGACTGATCTGTTTCTTTTAGCTTTATTCTTAAATACATACTTATTCTTAAACCCAACAAAGACATGGTCACTAGTGTAAGGTTTTATAGGTAATGACATCTTAATTTTTAATGTTAACTCCAGATAAGACAGTCTTCCTTGAGTACAGAAGATCAAAATACAATGGCTTTCAAAGTGAGGGTGAGTTTGAGTTCTCATATTTTTTTTTTCTTTTTTTTTTAAGAAAAGGGGGATTTGTATTCTGTGTGTTTGTGGGGAAGGTTGAACTCTGTAGATTTTTTTTTTCATATGCTGAACCAGAGAATTCTTCAGAACTTTTTGAACTTGATTTTGTTTTAAATCCCTTAGTAGAAATGTTGGACTCTTACTAAAGGAACACAAGAGGACAGATGATTCAAGGAAAGATGTGGAATTAGGGTTCTGGAGTAGTTAATATAGAAGCAAAGACAACTTCTCTTTAAGACAGAGATTCATTAGATTACTTCAAAAATGCATGACCAAATAAATCACAATCAGTTAGAAATTCTCTAAAGCTATAGGTCAGAAAAAGTTGTATGTAAGTTGTCACACACTTACTAAATATAAGATTATTTAAACTGACAAGACTGGCAGTATCTCTATTATAGAAAACAGTAATCTTTGGGTATCTCTGTATAACCAGAGGCAAGTGAGAACATAGGAAAACTAGAAAATGCCTCTTGTCTTCTGGAATTTCTCCATAAATGGAAATATACTGGAATGTCACCCCTATTTTGTGTGCATATGTATCATGGGTGCATGGAAGTATTGTTCCTCTTTGCTCATAGCAGARTACTATTTCCGGAGTTTCCAGCTGACACTGTTTCAAAAGTGTTTCTGCCAGATCAAGTCACTACCCCTTTCTATATAAAAACTGAGTGTGCATTCTAATAACGTTCTCTATGCTTTTGCTATGGTTAATGGTCTCATCAGAAAGCACAGTACTTAAAATTTTATGAAAACAGTTATGGACAGAAGAGGGAAAAGGTGGTTAGGAAAGAATTGGATGCAACTAAAAATAAGACAAATACTTATTTCCTAACTTTTGGGGAACTACATAAAAAATCGATATGTTTTAATAGATTTTTAGTGAAAGCAGAAAAAATAGAATTAAATTGATAGTATATAGTGAGTAACTTACCTTCCCTGGAAACCAGGGAGGGGGAAAGGCTGGAAAGAAAGTGAGGAAGAGATAGTAGGGGTGACTCTTTATACAAGTGTAATATTAGTACTCTTACATTTAATTTTGCCAGCCACATTTTTACCAGCTCTGCAAGATAAAAAYAGAAGAGCAGATCAGGAAGAAGTTCAGTTCTAATCTGATGATGGAATTGACCTATGAAGGAGCTGTCACTAAAAAATTAGCTAGTATAGAGGGTCAAAAGCTTTTCATTCAGTGGGCTACACTCACAGAGTTCATATTGATACTATTCATAGTCATTTTTAGGTGCTGTCAACTTGAGCCATTTATGTTGGGTGGAAGAAGCAGAATATAACAACTTTCTGCACAGAATATGCATATTCCATGTGAGATAAAAGAGCAAAGAAAGCCTGTAAATTCAGTAATTCCTTTTATCTGTTTTTTCTACTTCAGAARCAGAGAACCAACTCCGTTAAGGCCTTTAGGTTAACGTATTGTTCCCATCCCTTTCCAAAAATCTCTGCTGCGATCTTTCAAACTTCCAAGCAGTGTGTTTTGACTGATATGTTCTCATCCCCTCTCCCTTACTGGAATGGGGTAGCCTTTAACTTTTTGCTTCTCTATTACATCTTATATATGCATGAGTATTAAAAAAAAAAAAAAAAAGCATACATACGCAATTTTACAGATGATATTTTTTTTTCCTGATTGCTTTCTACATTATTATCTTATTTCCTGTTGGCACTTTTCTTTGGAGTTAAAATACTTTCTAAAAGTATCTTTTAAATATTTAAGTCTTTAGGTGTATTAATGAGCAACGACTAAGGTAAGTTAGTCAAATCTGCAGAAGGTCTCCTCAGAGCAAATTCGAAGAGAGAGATGTGGTTTATAATGACTAATTTTGTCAGACTAAAGAAATATGAATCCTTTTGTAAAGTAAGCAGTATTGTCTGAATTTGATGGTGTGAAATCCTAAAGGAAACAAAGCCCTGGGCTGACAGAGGAAAGGTGTTGACTAATACTGAAATAATAGACCTATCAATACTGAACAGATCAAACTGGATAAAATCTTGGCATGACTCATTTCCTTTCTAACAGGAGAATTTCAGACTCTACATCTGAGGGTTTTTCACCAACTAGAAAACAATTTTAAAGGCTTAGTTATTCTTTCGTTGTCCTAAAGAAAAACATTGCCTTACGGCCTCTTGCTCACAATAGCTTTTGCATAATAATTGAATGAGGTTTTGCTGATCTAGTGAATTGCTCTCATACTTCAGCCTAGGACAGCAGTTGTGGTTTCTTCATGTTTCTTGCCCAACAATGTTTTCACGGGCTTGTTTTTCAAGAAAATTAACATTAAAGATTAATATTAGATATAACAGAAATAAAAAGTACCAACTGACCAAAGCAAAATAATATGTAAAGTCTGTACTTTTGGCCAAGTTAGGCTTGCTTTCTACTGTCTTGTTAGATACCAAGTTATTCCTTAAACATCTGTTCAAAGCAGTAAGCCACTTCACAAAGCATGAGCAAAACGTGTACTAAACCTCTTAACATCAGTACAGGTTTTTCTAGGAGACTGACAGTAGTATCTATTAACAAGTAATCCTATGTTTGCTCCACACACTGATGCTACTGATATAGTAAAGCACTAGTTCCATTAAGAGGCTGAAGCTTATTACAGATATTCATGGAAGATGTACATAAAAGTTTACTTTGCAGGGCCCTTAAGGAAGATCGTTGTGCCTTATGTTTTCATAGTTTTGTAGGACTTTGTCCATTTCTTGCTGAGTGTAATGTTGCAAGTAGGAGAGTGAAAGTCACATAGCAGAAATACTATAAAACACTGTCCGTATTTCAGACTGCAGACTCTGGAATAGCAAAATAAAGTATGTTTCATCCAAAAAATGCAGCCCATGTCTTGCATCTTGTTAAGTTTTATTCATTTATGTTAATGACTACTTGATGAGTAAAAACCTACAAGATTAGCAATTTCTAATAGGAAATGAGTTTTATCTGTTGAATAATGGAAGGTAGTTCTCAGAGTCCAAATGATTCCAAAATAAATTTATTCAATTATACCAACAAATTTAAAAAAAAATCAGTATCTTGTTTAAAAACAAATCCCAGTTCTTCTGCCCACTTCTTTGTGGTTAATTTTCACCACTGAATACCTTAGTCAGTAGCTATAAATCTAACAGTGGACATAACAGCAGAGTAAATATAGAAGCATATAATTAGTTTGCTTACAGTCTGTAACATGATCTTAGTAGCTAGTGTTTATTTTTTGTTAGTCATGCTGAGAATTAAACAAGCTAGCAAAGAAATATAATTTCTACACTGGTAGGGTATTTCTTGCTTGAAACTACTGAGTCTGCTTTAGGCTTTTATTCTTTTTTGTTGTTGTTGTTGTCAGGCATAATAACACAGTGCAAGCAATAAAATCTTTTTCTGCAACAGAAAATGATTTTCTTAACTTATGGTAGGATATGTGTTGATTGTGAATCTCATCCCAAGCATCCACATCTCATTTTTTTCCCATAACAGGGATGGAAGTAGTAATACCATATACGGAGATGTGGCTACACTCTCAAACTGTCTAGACTGATTGACTCTGACTGTGCTGTGAGTTCAGCCCAGACAGCAGTGACTCCACAACTTCCGTTTACAATCGTTTACAATCGGTGACTAAAGTTGGAGGGAGAAGAGCAGGACACTCACTGCTGAGTCAGGAAAGTAACATGCTTTATTACCTTACTACACTCCAACAGGAGTGTGAAGGAGATAGGCATGGAATAGCTTTTGAAAAAGAACTTACCTTCCTGAACAGAGGAAATGGTTTGAAAAAGATAAAATCAGAAGCTATCAGAGATAAAATAGCTATGTGATGTCTGAATTAGTGCTCCAGCCTTTCTTTTAGTAATTCTTTTCATTGATAAGTAGCAGCACTGCACAGCCAATCTTTACCACATTATATGAAAAGGATAAATGTATTTTTAAGCTATTAAGAGTTATTTTGGAAAATTATAAATTTTCTAAATGAAGTGGTATGATCAAGTAAAGAAAATAGATCTTCCTTTTTCCTCAACTACTGCCTTACTGATTACAGTACACATAAAATACTCCTTTCTTAGTTTATTGTGCATTTGCTAGCATTTGGGAACTTATTAACCCATCTCAAGTTTTGCTTTGATCAAGTCAGATAAAACAGTATAAMAGAGAACAGCAGTAGGCAGTAAATAACAGTAAAAGTTAATCTTTATTAATAATCTTTACCTATGAAGAGGCAATATAAAAGATAATAAAATAGCAACAAATGTCAAGGCAGTTATGGAAACTCTCCTAAATTTAACAGAATAATACAATTTTAAGTTGGCTTCCTTATAGAATTACTGTTATATTATTATTATACTATTATTATTATTATATAATATTATATATTATTACTATTATATTATTATTATTAAGAACAAGTGACTGGAACACAGGAATTGCTGTTGATCACGCTGTGGTATTAAGGTAAGGCGTTACTGCAGAAAATAAAGTTGTGAGATGAATGAAGGGGTTCTTTTTTTTCCTTGTAGGGCATGATATTAATGAAAAACATGTATTTTTTTAAAAAGTAATTTTGTTAGGTAAATATCCATTTACTGTGGAGTAACAGTACAGCAGGTTTACACAAGTAAGTGAACACTTCAACATAGTTTATCAAAGCTACACATGCGTACTCTAGTTGTGAGGAAATGGTCCAGACGTAAGTTTTAAATTATTTAAAATTAAACTCTAAATTAAAAAAATCACAACCCATTCTAAATGAAAACAATGTATATTTGAAATCCTCTCTCATTGTCTCTGCTTGTTTCCCTCCCCCCTCCCTGTATGGGAATTTTTCCAAATAAACTTATTTTTTATTATTAACAGTAGGTGAGCAGCAGTAGACTTGCCAAGAATCTATAGTGTACAATCTTGCTGCTTTATATAGCAAGAATTCTTACAAGTTTCACATCCAGTTTGAAAAGTTTAAGGTTCCCTTTTACTCAGCCACCTTCTCTTAGTCTATCATATTTTGTAATGGCTTCAAGATTATTTTATTTAGCTTTTATGATAATATAAAATCTGACTGTATTAAGACATAACATTGCTGAAGTTTTTAAGAAACTTTATTAATTTAGTAAGAAATTAATATGATCGCCCAATATCACCATTCAGTTCTTCCCTTGTAGATTCTTTAAGCACTGGAGTGCTTTTT
>NW_028185261.1:1946845-1998046 GCF_003343005.1 Rhea americana | reverse complement strand
AACAAAAAAAAAAAAACACGTTTTTTCTTCTTGCTTTATTTTCAATTCAGTACATGTGCCTGCAGAGTTACAGGAGACTGGTAAACGCAGTGAATTTTCTTCCTTGATTTTTTTAGGGAAGTGTGTGACCTAGCTGTCATTGAAATCGCTGACTGGAATCTTTCCGCTATTTTACTTAAAGCTATTGATCTCRGAGAGCATGTTTGTAAAAGTAAAACGGGACTTTTTGTAACTTTGAATGCCAGCTTTTTTCAGACTGCCTGAGACAGAAGTTTTCACTGGTGTTTTCAAGGGCGTTTCGTCTTAAAGTAGCTGTGCAGCTTTTACAGGAGCTGGCTCTTGGTGGTAAATACTAAGTTTGTGCATATAGCGATTGATCTTTTGCCTACTAAAGTAAACAGAAATACCTATATGAACCGACCTCCAGACACAGGCCCGTGATTTTGCCCGAATTACGGGAAAAACAATGGGTACAAAATGCACAGCCTGGGACACCTGAAACTTTCCTAAGCTCTGTTGAATTGAAAGAGGTARTGGTGAACGGCAAGCTAAGTGAGGTCTACAGTTAAAAATTTTGCAGAAGCCTTGAGTGAACTGCTTTGCAGTATGATTAACAAAAGACGTTTATTAAATTCAGTCTTGTTACATGGCTTCTGACAAACTTAAAATGTGAGTTACTTAATTCCCACACCTTTGCTGTTGCTTTGAAGAATGTTGGTTTATCTCCTGTTCTTTTCTTGACATAGTTAAAGAACAGTAGCGATAAAGTTTAGTCCAGCTACAGCTATCTGCATTGATTAGCCTTACAACAAATGAGTGTTAATASTGCATGGAAGCTCAGGCTTCTGTTKCAACCTGCTGGATACCAAAATAAAGGGTATTTAGAAGTCCAATATGAAGGAACTTTTCTGGGAGTCAAAATGGTAGGATTGCATCAGTAGCATAGTGTCTGGCAGAAGACACAGCTGTGAAACTACATGATTGAGCATGACTTTATAAAAGCTAAAAAACATCTTTCATGTGTGCTATGGTTTAAAAGAATTGCATTTGACAATCTGTCTTTCTAGTACAGCAGGATATGTAAATACGTGATTTTCTTCATTGGCACACAGTGAAGTACTGGTGAATGATTCTTCCTGTAAGCACACCCATATAGCTGAAAYTGCCGAGGATGCAAATATGTTCCTGGTCTTGGGCGCAGTGTATTGGGCAGCTTGCTATATTTTGTAGGGGGTAAACAGTATCAAAACGTAATTTCCATAGTCCCCTGATTTTCCCTCTGTTCCCCTTCCCCAAAGTGCCCAGACCAGACACTTCTTTGTCTATAATGAGTGTCTTTGTCTAATATTTCTGGTAATATACAAACCCCATGCCAAAATCCACATACATCATTTTTTTCTCTCCTCCCTCTAACTTGGGAAAGAAGTGACTAAGTCTTTGTGGAGTCCCATAATGATTCTTTTTATTGTCTTAATCTTCACAAAGATTATCTTAAGATACATTTAAAATACATGATTAGAATAGGAATGATTTCTTTTTTGTTTGGGGGATTTTTTTTTTTTTAAATATACAATGATACAAATATTCAGTAATATAAGGTAAACTGGAAGGCAAGTCACCACTGGTTTGATAGGTTTTACTTGCAGCAATTAATGTGTTTCTTTCCTTGGCATTATGTATATATATTTAAATATTTCTGTTATAACCAGAGAGAACATTTTAACTAAGTTGATGATGACGTTTAAGATTCTTGTTTTTGGAATCTAGATAGTTTATGAATGGCAACTTAGAGGAGCAAATTATTACCAAGTAGCTGAAACTTTCTACCATGATCTAGAAAATTTTTAAGATTCTGCACGTTCAAAAGAATTGAAAATTATTAAGCTATATAGGTTTTCATACCAGTTGTGCTTTGGTGAGGTACTCCTTTTTTGTATCGGATATTTACATACTAGGAAGTAAAACTGTAGCTCTATTGAAATCAAGTCTGGGTGGCAGCTATTAAAACATAGAGGAAGTCTGATGAGTCTGGATCTGTCTAACTGTAATCATTCCCTCCAACCAGTTTTGCAGCTCCTTCACCTAAGCCAGTTTCARAATTAGGTGACCATAATATCTGATACAGGATGGTAAGAGTTACTTTCACAAGCTGAGGTCGCTCTTCTCTCAGTCTAAGTGGAAACAATAGAGCAGATTCTGATAAATGTTTGGTTTYACGTCTCTACTGTATTTCTAATCAGCTTCTTAAGGAAAATGCTGAGTGGCCAAGTGSCTCTGTTAGAGGCGTCAGAGTTCCTGGAAGTTGTTGTTAATCTTGTTCTGTTTTTTATTCAGCCTCTTTCTTCTTTTGTAACTTCTGAATTCTGCAATCTGCGGAAGCGTAATCTCGGAGCCATTCTTGTTCAGAGGCACTTAAGAACGTACTTGCATAAACAGAAATTTATAGAAGTGTAACAGGTTTTAATAAGGAAATGATTGCTATGTAAGGAAATTCTAAAAAGACTGATTAATGCACAAACCACCGGTTGACAGGAACTTGGGTTCTTGGAGATCTTTTTAAAAATAATATTTACTAGTACTAGGYTGACTCACTGTTTCTTAATATCTTCTGAGCTCAAAAGCACTGCTATTTTGTGTTTCATGAATTGTTCTCACTTACAAAATTAACCAGAAATGATGGCAGGCAATGACTTTCTTTAATCATAGAGGTACCTGATTTTCTGTTTTGCCACAAACATATATATCTTTCAGAGRAAAAAAGAAAATAAAAGGTATTTGTTTATTTTAAAATATCTTTTGAAGAATGTCAGAATAATTTTAATTAAATCTCTGTTTATCTTCTTTTCTCGTTCCCTTATTTCTGGTCAATATTTTATTTTGCCTTCTTTTGCTTAAAGAGAGGAGTGACCCAAGATGTAAAATCTAATATGAATTTTTCTGAAATTCAGAGTAATTTTAATTAAATTTGTGTTTCATGAGTAAGACRTTTGCTTTCTTTACTGTACAAATGCATAAAATAGTAATGTCTGTGTGTTAGATTTTGACGCTTTTGTTTTCTCTTTTTACTGCAGGGTATTTCTTCTTGTGGGAGCTCCAAAAGCAAACACTACCCAGCACAACATTGTAGAAGGAGGCCAAGTGCTCAAATGTAACTGGAATTCAAACAGAAACTGCCAGCCAGTTGTGTTTGACTCCACAGGTAATGTGTAGTTCCTCAGATGAGGAAAGGAGGGTTTCTCTGCTCTATAGCTGGTGTGACAGTGCAGAAGGGATGGAGGTTCACAGGGGGTTTGTTCGTTGCTGATTTGAACACAGTAGCCTCTTTTGCACTGGCAACTAGTCAAGGCTTGGCGGTATTTTTTGTATTTGTTTTTCTTATTTTTTCCCCCCTCCTCTTTTAGAGTTTCATTGTCCTTGGTAGATGCTGAAAGCCTAAGTGAGAAATGTAACCTGAAACTCTCACAATATAAACCTCAAACTGGGACTTTTTTTTCACATGTAGTTTTTATAATATTTGTGGCATTTATGACAGGAGCACTCAGGATGCCTTAAGTCAGAGACTAACAATTTCTAAAGTACTATAAAGCTAAGCAAAAATGATGCTGATGTTAATCATTTCACTCAGTCCTCATGCTTTGGTACACAGAGTGATTGTCACAAGCTGTAGCAGGTCATATGAGAGTACTCTGCATGTGCTTTTCTACTTGAGCCATTCAGTGGTGAATCCTGTTTTCCACAGCTTGTTTTGGGCCAGTGGAAAAACCTTTGCATGTCATGGGAGTGGATTAGCAAGACCCATATGGTGTGGTAGAGGAAACACCTGTGCTCTAAGGTCTAGTTGGTTACAATCCATTCCTGCCTTTGCTGGTATTTTGACTTGGCAGCCTAAAGACTGTCATGTTTATTCAGCCTTTGCAAATCATAGTAAAATACAGTGGAGAAGCTCCTCTTCCATTTCTGTTGTCAAGGTAGACCACAAAATATTGCTGATACTCAGATTTTTCAAGTCTGCAGGTTTTTCTGAAAATTGTTCGGTTATCAGTTCTCTTGCCAAAAAAAAAAAAGTGAGATACATAATAATACATATAAAGCCTATGATGCATATAAAACTTGTTTCTTTATTTCAGTCCATGGGAACTTTCTGACAGATAAAGATCTCTAGTAAGCTGTAAAAGTGTGACATTTTGTCTGCATGAGTGTTAGCAAAATTTTTTTTCTTTTTCTTTCTCTTTTTTTTCTTCTTGGGCTTAATGTTTATTGGAATACAAATGTGTGAAAAAAGGAACAAACAAGATGTTCTCTAATTAATGTCAACCATCAATGTAACAGCCAAAAAACTTCTGCCCGAGAAGAAGAGCCTCCTGGGTACCAGATAAAAGGAGGTATACAACTTCAAATGAGAATTACAAAGCATTTACGTATTTGTGCTGTGAGTGTTTGCAATAGGTTTTTCCATGTACTAGGCAGAGTAAATAGAAGCAAAGGCCACRCTGCTGAGCTTAAGGTATATGCTACAAGCAGTATTTGGCTTATAATATTATCTTGAAGTAATGGGCACGTGAACCGCTTGAAATTTAGCGGTAGTAAAAATAGCAGGTCATAATGGCTTAAGATTTCTTCCAGGCATACTTTAACTAATTGCAGCTCTGTTGCAATGAATTGGGAAATAATTATTTGTCTATTGTTCTGTGGGTGAAAAGGGGCATTGTATTCCAGCATAATAAAATAATCAATGCACTGAACAAAGTAAAGTCTCTTTTTCTGTTTGTGTAATACAATGGCTGATTCCCTACATTACGATGACAATGCTTTCCTGCCAATGCAGTTTAACCTCCCCTTGCATGTTAATGTAGCAGGGAACTAGGAAATACTTGTGATTCCCTTCATAGGGAATAACTTATCAGATGATTGAGTAGGGGAGAGGCTTTGATGCTGTGCGGTGAATGCCGCAAGGGAGCAGAAGAAACAGTGTATCTTGTTCTAGCTGYGTAAGTTTTTGTGGTTATATCACAAATACATATGAGACTAGGGTATTAGAGAGGTCAAACAAGGGCCCCTTCTTAGGCCTGGGGTTAGCAAAGGCTCCTGATCACAGACGTAGCTGGCTCGGTTTGGCACTCGGTTGTTCAAGAACTCTTTCCTGCTATTCGTATCTGGTTGGCAAAGCAAGACATAAACCCCTGTGCAAGGGAAGACAGGCCAAACGTGCTGTCCTGTGAGTCTCAGCCCCCAGAACTGATCTCGCTGGCTATGCAGTGCTAGGAGATAAAGATTAAACTGAAATGAATACTTCCTCTAAAGAGAAGAAGAGTAGATGCTTTACTGAACAGTAGACATAGTTATGTATGCTAACGACTTCCTAGTGCTACTGGGATGCAGACCAATATGTGGTTATGCTTTCCCATTTTAGAGGCAGTCTTTTAAGTATGGCAATGAATATAAAGAAATATTTAAAATAAACATTTTTTTTTAATTACCATTGGTTTTGAAAACCCAGAACCAGTTTCTCAAAAGCAGTTAGTCTTTTCCAAAAAGGGATTCAATCATTGTTCCCACCACAGAAGTAAACCGCCCCCCCCCCATTTATTTATTTATTTTTTAGTTAGATGGTTGGGATTTTCTTTGATCTTCTGTAACTACTTCTTTTAAGCCTTCTACTTCTCAAGCTTTTATTTTATTATTTTCCTTCTGTTTTTCTTTTGTTTTCTTCTTAAACATATTTGTGGTTTTAGTTAAATTTTTCTCTAACCTCCTGGATCCTTTTYTCTTCCATTAAAAAGGCCACACAGAGCTCAGCTGCAAATCAGTGGCTGTATAGAATTGGATTTTGTTTTCTGACGCTTGCTGCTGGCTTGGGTACCTTACTTGCACAAGAGCTTGGCTGTTGACGTGAGAGAAATGCAACAGCTATTAGGTAGCCAAAGAGAGAAGGTGCGTGCTGCTTCATGTTAATTTTTGGAGGAGGGTTTTTTGAAGTACTCACTCCCSTTGATATTTCTCCTTACTTCCATTTACCCTTTCCCCAGTTCCTGCTGAAGAAAGCAGTAAATTACAAAGCTGATAATCCCTGCTCATATGAAATTTACTACTTTGTTTCCTCCTTTCTGCCCATAGCAGTTCAGTTCAATCAGGAAAGGAGCTCGGCACCTCACAAATAAGAGTCTGWTCGCGGACCTCTTGCACCTCTCAAGGTGGTTGGTTTTGTAAAGCAAGTTAATGTTTTCTTGMCAATTTGCAGCACTCCAAGCCACACTACATATACTTCCTTGATACAATTGTTGGTATTTAGCTTCTTAGTGAAGGCAGCGTGTCAGCAAACCTCCTTTTTGGCTTTGTCAGAGAAGCCAGAGAATTCCTCTAGAATTCCTTTAACACACAGCTATAACAATCTATGTATATATTTTTTCCCTTAGCCTGTTTAAAAAGAAAAAAAAAAAAGCCCCATAACCTCATTGAAGTGTATGTTATAACTGTCAAACTTCTATCCAGAAAAAAATATTTGTTCACTGTTCCTACACAGGATACTTTCTCATTTGAAATGCCAATATATTTGTGAATGGGAGGGAGGATCTCCCCTTTTCCTAGGACTCCTACATTCCCCAGCAAAATGGTTACTTCATGTAAAATATTAGACATTAGAGAACATCCTGTGTKTGCATCTGTGTGCATGTGTTTCTGTTTATTATACTAATTGCTCTTGACATTCTGGTATACATGGTGGCTTTGGAAGGCAAAATGTTTATATCACACATTAACACTTCCCAAATGTAAAGATGCTTCTCTGTGGGGCTTCTGAGCATTTTAGCATTGACATCAGTTGGCTTTGATTTGACATAGTTATGACTATGTGAAAATTGCATAACAAACATGTGGTAGAAAATGCCCTAAAGTTCAGGGGTGCATATAGCTGTGCTGGTCGTGCCTGTGCATACATGACTACAACATTTCAGGGAATTTTTGGGGGAAAAAAATGCCAAGCATTTTAGACTGATTTTTTTTTTTCCTGTTAGGAGCACATAAAGGTTAAAGCTGCAAAGAAGCCAACCACCCAAGCAGCATTTCCTCCCATGCACAATTTTGTTGATCCTGTGTTAAGATTGCAAAATTAAAAGACAATGTAGTGCTTGTTTCTGTAACTCTAAATGGTTTTGCTGCAAAG
This sequence comes from Rhea americana, assembly GCF_003343005.1. Taxonomy (NCBI): domain Eukaryota; kingdom Metazoa; phylum Chordata; class Aves; order Rheiformes; family Rheidae; genus Rhea; species Rhea americana. Next base: position 1,990,887 of record NW_028185261.1, on the reverse strand, counting down.
CTAGTGATAGAAATAGAGCTGACTTCTTTTTTAAAAAAGTGCTTTATAAGTGCTAAACATTTTTCCCCTTATTTCTGTTTGTTATTTCTTTCTGTTTGTTTTATTTCTGTTATGTCAGTAGCTAAATCTGCCACATCATGAAATTGAAGTTCCTAGTATTCATATTTTTTATATACTCTGGTTTCTTACTACATTTGCYAAACACTAGCACAATTTCAATTGAATTGGCATTTAAAATATTTGGGAATTTTTTCCTATGTCTCTGTTAAAGTTAAGAGTTTAAGAATGTGTAGGTGTGTRTACTTCTTCAGGACGAGCACCAGGGGAATATTTACATTCAAGATAGAATATTCTTCAGAATTTTCATAAGCATATGACAATGGCATAAACAATATTATGATTATATTATTTTATGTCGTAAACACATTAGTAAATCTGTTCCTTTGCAAGGTGTTCTAAATTTCCCATCCAAAAAAAGCAAAGCTGACAGATCAAGCTGGGTAAATCTTGGCCTGTTCTTATCCCTTCTCCATGCAAGATAGTTTTGTGGCTGAAACTGTAGAGGTTTGTTTATTTATTTTAACCCATAGCAATAAGGAAACTCTGAATTTTAAAAAAAAAAAAAAAAAAAAAAAAAAAAAAAAAAAAAAAGAAATTTTAAAAAAACAACACTTTTTAAGGCAAACTGTAAGAACAATTTTCCCCATCTGCTCTCCCAGATTCTTTATTTTTTTCTATCTCTATTACACTCTGCTAAGGTGCTAAAAAGTGCCATCATTTGAATATGTTTTGCAGGATCTCCTCCAGTCAGTTTTGTAGGAAGGCCAGATTAGTACTAGGGCTCACAGGGATGATTCTCCCTTGAAAAACTTACAGTAGGAGGTTGGCTTCAGTTCCTTTTTTTGCTTAGCAGCTTCTTCCAGGAAAAATGTATTTCTTATGAGCAAGCTATAAAACAAATGAACTTAATATAAAAGCCTATTTTCTGTTCCCAATCATTTGGGACCAGTAATACTTATCTTAACAATAGCTGTTCTCCCTCCCCTTTTCTCCCTCCATGGTCTTCAAGGATTAGTACAGCAAAGCTTGCTTCCACCCAYTACTGAGAAGGTATTTCCATAGTCTTGCTCAGGGAATAGATTCTTGAAAAGTTAAAGGGTTTTCTATGAGATGTATTTATTTTCTACAGTTATCCTTTCCTGTGTATAAAATTGAATGTGGCTTTTCTTTGCAAGAAGAGGATTGAAAGCATATTGAACTAGACAACAACAGAAACAGTGGTGAGCAGAAAGGTAGTTTGTATGTGTTCTATAGCAAAATCAGCAAGTCACCTTTGCTTTACTTATTTTACAATTTGATATACATAGAGAAGCAGATGCAGTGAGCTGAGCTAACTGTCACATCTAGATAAATACCTCTGTCATTTGGCTGTGGAGTTTGAGTGGGAGTACTCTGAATTTTCATTCTGACAAGCATACAGAAATTCTTCAGGGACCCATGTAACCACTTGGAGTTAATAAGGCTGGACATGTTTGAACAATATGTAGTAAATTAATGTAAATCAAATGACTTTCCTATGTGCTTGTTTTCCAAAAGGAAAGAATCTTCTTCATAATACTGTTTCGCTTTTCTTCTCTGGTGCCCAACTCTTCATCAGTCAAGAATACGGGGAGGTGGGTGGCGAGAAGCAGTGTTCTTCATGCTCGCGTAGCTTTTCATAAAAGCATAACAAAGTGGTTTGTGAYGATAACATTCCTCTTGCACGTTGCAGCTTTTCTTGTAAAAAGCTGCTAGTTTTTGAATTAAAGCTTGAATTGGGAAATGTGCCTGCTGCACTGCAGAATGCTTGAAAGACAGCTCTTTGTGGCCGTGTCCACAAGTGCAGTTTTGAGACACTGTTTACAGAGCTGCTGCATTTAGARTAATCTGACAGAGCGCAGGCAGTTCTATGGACTGTTACAAAATATGCTCATAAAACAACTTTGAACTTGTATGCTAATGAACTGCAGATTTCTTGAGAAGATTCTGCTTTTTAGCACAGAAAGATCTGGTTGCTCAAACAACGTGTTGTTCAGCTCTTCCGTTATACGTAGCGCCACAGATGGGCGCGCTGCTAAGTTTTCATTCCTTCTTTTGGTGAAAGACTTTCCCTACTGCTTTTATTTTCTATATCTTACCTCAAAATTGAAGATTGGGTACTCCTTACAGAAACTGTTGAATTCTAAAAATTAAGAGCATTTCAGATATTGAAGTCCTTTTCAGCTGTGTGTGTGTGTTTTCATTGCCTCAGAAAAAGAATTTAATATAGCCTCTGACTGGATAAAGTTTTATCACTTTAACAGTTAGTTTTACTGTCCCCTCTCCCTACATCTTCCCTTGTGTTTTGCCACAGCAGAGTCATTTTAAACAAGTTATTCTTAATTATTTTTGGCTGAAAGTCCTTTGAGGCTGATTATTTTGATCTGTGCTAAGAGCAGGGGGAGGTAATGATAAGGAAAATACTACTAAAAATTCCTGTTTTCCTGCTGTGAATTCTTCTTCATATTTYCCGGATTTCTTCTGTTCCCAAGTGGGTGACTGTAGACAATAGGAGGCTTTGTTTGGAAGCCTGAACCACCAGTCTGGCATGGCTCTATCTATCTGTGACCCATTTAGTCTGAAGCGGGTATTTTAACCGCTTTGTGGAGCTTTATTCTGTGGCGTATCCCAGTTTAAGATCTGTGTATGTTGGGAAGTCATGGCTGCAGTGAGTGTCAGGAACCTCAGTTTACATTTTGATCATTTGTACAAACAAGTCAGTTGTTCACAACTCCATCTTTTCCACCTATGGAATAGGGAGACAGAGAAGTCTCGGGTAGGTTGATAGTTTGTGAGCATAATTTGCTGTTACAAAGTACTGCTTTATTTTTACCTGATTACTTTATTGGTATTGCAGATGGTTAGGAGATTTTGATCTCAAAGACTGTTGATTTCATCAGCAACAGAGCAATAACTCTTAKGAAGACTATTCATTCATTAGTAGTTGGAGGAAGCAATTTTTATCTCACTAAATCTAGTGTTACATCAGTGCAGTTACACCAGCACAACATTGGTGGTTACCATGTTGTGCTGGTATAAGTGAAATCTGTGTTGGGCTCTGGCTACWGCTCTGAATCCAGAAGAGGGAGGCATGAAGTCTAAAACTTCCTTCACATGTTGTTATAGCTGACAGTGGAAAAATCCTCATGCTTTTGTGATTAGGTAGGCTCCTGAATGAGTACTGTTAGCTGTGCGTGCAGCTGGATCTCAATGGTGTGACTAGCTGGAACAGAAGGTCCTTTGCTTACATTAGGCAAAGGGAGAGGACGCAGTAGCTTCCACACAGTGCGGAGGATGTTGCAGGAGTCCTGCCCCAGAAGGAGGAAGGGGAGTAAGCGGGGAGCTCTGTAGTCCTGTTTATCTCGGGGTCCTTATCTGAACGCTGTTGCTAAACCAATATGAGGCATCAGCTGCCTCACAGCATGGGGACTTTCAAGTAGAGATAAATTTGTACTCATTCTTGGCTCATTAGCTAAGGTTGAAATCTCTGATTTTAAATGGAGGACAACTAGCTTTATACCATGTAAAATTCTGGTTGATGAAAATAGCGTTCTTACGTATTTTATAAGGTGGTCTTTCTTTTGGTTAGCTGCATTGAATTTCCATTTACTTAGGACTGGGATCATCATTTTAATCAAACTGGCATAGTTACAAAGAAGTTTATTTTGCTGGGGTCTTTGTGCATTAGGTGAGTATTTAAATTTTACAGCTTCTCAAGTGTTCCTAGTACAAYGACACTGGACCAGGCTGCATCAGTTCACTTGTGATTATCTCAGTTCAGTCCAGATCAGGGCAGGTGTTTATAGTCCTATCTCCTCATTACCATACAAACAGCAAGGATTTTGCTTCCCAGCAGGCTGCACATTACAGGCGCCAACTTGCCTCACTTACCCAGCTGCAGTCACTTAATAATAACACCGTTATTATATAACTGATAACATTTACATAGGGCAAAGGACCAAAGGTGAGCCAAAAGAAATTCAGAAATGTGCCTTCCCTCCCTGAAAATATTTTTGATCTTTTTATTAGTATTTGGAAGATGACTTACACTTTTTTCTCTGATTCTTCAGATTCGATACATAAATTGAAATCCTATTTAATACAATAAAATGGCCATATTCTATTGGTCCAGGAGTTACAATGCACTTATATAATAGGATTTTTTTTTAATAAAACAGTTCTGCTTTTTACTTCAGAACCCCATCACCCCACCTGGAGAGTATGCTGCAAGACTCAGCAGTGTTGAGTTGGCATGTCAGCCCTTTTTCCCTAAAGGAAGAGTCATGTGAAATAATCATGTGATTTCTAGTACAATGAGAAGGAGCGAAGGAAAAACCACAGCATAAGCTTTCTTTACAGATATAAATAATACCCTATGGTCAAATGACACAATCCTGGAACTAATGACCCATCAACTAGAAGTCCCTATAGTGGCTGCATTTTAATCTGACAAATAGCTTTGTAGAAGAACTTGGAATATTTTCTTTAATAAAGCTAGTCAGAACCTAATTTGTATTATCTAAATATATTTGATTGCCTGTTTAAAGTGTAGAGCATTGGTTTGAAGACATCTATTACGTTTTCTTGAGATGTTTCATGGATTCAGAAATCCATGAAAAATAGCAGTAGCTGTAAGAGCTGTTGTAGCAATGAGATTGGCTGTGTTATATCAAAACGTTGGGTTTGATTTATAAAGCCTTGTATCTTTTAATCTTGCCTGTATTAGTTTCCTTCATTTAGTTTAGATACTGTTTTTAGAAGGTATTGGGGGGTGAGGAGGGTTTACTGCTACTGAAAAGTTAAACCATGATAAAATAATAATAAAGACAGATTCTTTATTTTTACTGTAACACAGAAGTGCTGATATCAGTCCTGTAACCTCCCTTGGCAAACTAACTTCACAGTAAAGCTGCAACACCTTATCTTAACTCTGATTTGCTTCAGGGAGGGCTCACAAGTAGATGTTTTTAATGTTTGTTTTCCCCAATCAGGAACAGAAACTCAAATGTTTTCTCATCTAATGCAAAGGGGTTTTTCATGGCAGGGTGATTTCCAGATTTCCTCAGAGMATTGGTTTTTTGAGCTGAGGGGAAAGCCTTATAATATATTTACACCGTGTTTTGTTGGGAGAGGGGAGATTTTTAAGGAGAAGAGGTAAATAAATAAAGGTTACTTTTTCCTCTTTAAGGGAAATTTGGTCAGCATTTTCTTTTTATGTGAAAAGTCCGTGTTTCCAAAGCTTTTTTTTTTTTTWAAACTTAGTGTACTTTTTTTTTAAACTTAGTGTAGGTTTTCATGTATTTTAACACATTTTCGTGCGTTCCAGTTAGTCTTAAGCAGAATAGCAACCCCCTGCCTGCTTTAGAAAAGCCAGCGAAGCTCTGAGTACAGGATAAACCAATTTAAGACATTTTAAGCTTGCAACGAATATTGTTTTGTGTGATGTGTGGGCACGTAGACAATTTGGCTAACTAAAAAGCAACTTGTAAAATGTTTCTGAAATAGTTGTGTATTCTAAATAAATGAAATTTAGTTAGCCAAGACAGACCATATAGGGCAACGGAACGTGTTTTACTGTGTTCTGTTTGTAAGCCTAAGAATCCCCAGTTGGTTATTTATGTCTTCARAAATTAATGATGCTGGCTTCTAAAGTCATTGCCTTTTGAATATAAGTAACTAGGGGTCGTCGTTATTTGCTTTGTGGTTTGGAGGCTTTTACTTTTGTATATGCCAGCTTCTGACTATATCTGAAAGCCTAGATATTTATCTACTAAAATAAAATAAAAGATAGATTTCTAATTTTATCCTCAGTTTAGAGCTGATTTTCAGTAGTGTAGGAAAAATGGTTTTGTCCTCTAAAGGTTGAGGAGAAATAAGTCTTTGTTGGTGCCTTTCTCGGATGTTGTCTCTTCCTGGGGCTGGGGCAGTGCCCGGAGCTTCGGCAGCTCGGGAACTCGCAGGGGAAGGCAGCGCAGCTTTGGCAGCRTGTGCTGCTTAAACTGGTTCCTCCTTTCTCCAGTGCAATCCACGCAGACCACAGAAGGCACCAGTAAGCGCTGATGTGTTGGGGGGTTTGGATGTGTGGGTGTTTTGTTTTTGCTAGTTTTTGKTTTTTTATTGCCTCATGCTGCTTTAGCTGATGCATTCAGCTGAAACTTTAAGGAAATAATTTCCTTAGTATCTGTGATAAAATCAGATTGCTGATGAGGCTGAATAGCTGCTTACCTGCCATTCCAGCCAGACCATCACTTATACTTGTTGTCTGTTGTCTTAAATGAGAAGTCTGTGAGCTATATGCTTTTATAGCACTTAATACAATGTAACTCTGCTTTCCACTGTAATACTGCTGCACTACCTTTCATTTTACWAATAGCTATATGCAGTGATAAACAAATACTGAGTAGCAGTAAGAGGTAAAATGCCACGCTGCAATGCTTTTCGACAAGTATTAAATTGTTTAAAGCATACTGCTTTGTTTGGCAAGTAAAGTTGAGAGGTTTCTTTGTATATGAGAATAGCTGGAGGGTGGAGGCCAGATCTGGCTTTCGAGGCTTGGTAATCTTGGGTGTGGTGTCACAATCAGAATAAACCAATTTTAAATCCATGATGCTGCCAAAAAGGAGATAGTTTTAGCAGCATTYATCTTCAGCTTGTCCATGTTCCCACTGCATGGCCAGGAACATCCGGTGGCCGGTAAACAGGCAATGCTACCCCTTCCGCTGGCAGCCTCATTGGGATGAACCCAGTCATGCARCTTGCGTCTTTTGAGCATCTGTGGGTGGGTTTTTTATGTGTAAAGGCAAGGAAGAGGAAAGATGACGAAACAGGGAGTATAGAAGTTCAAGACATTCCTTGTTTGAATATATCTAACTCTGTCTCTGGATATCTTTTCTATGAGAAGGTGACATGCAGGACTCTGTTTCTGCAAGCAATGGCAGTATAGATGTTCGGGGGCACTTAAATCTAACAAGCAAAAAAACACCAAAACCAAAAAACAAAACAAACAAAAAAACCCAACTCACTTAACATCACAGAGTACTACTATTTTTGGTTTTGTGCTCTTGCCTAGATTTCTGCATAGCTCCAATCTAAAAGCAACATAAAGGTAGTCCAGATGCTTGCTCGTTTTGGCTTAATGTGCAGATTAGAATCAGTTTTATTGTCCTTTCTACAGGACTTTCCTAATGGATTAATAAAGTGTCTGGAGACAGAACATTCTTTACAAGGTGTAAAGCATGCAAGGAAGTTTTGATTCAAGTGGTCACAGGTCTTGARGAATGGAAGTGCTGATTCATAGCAGGGTTGGGTTGTGGGATTCCCCCCGGCAGCCTGGATCTGAGGTATGGCTGCTGACCTCATTGACTCCTTTAGCTGTAGGCACAGCAAAACAGCAATTTAGGTGGCTTTTTCTAAGCTATCTTTTCAGAGTGCTACATCCATTTTCTCATTAGGCTAGCAAAGTTTCCATTGTTTCAGTGTGCATCAGGAACATTAAATGATTTAAAGACTTGTAATATTCACACTTGTACAAAATAGCATCAAGTTAACTTGTTTCTATGAAACATTACTGTTACTGAATAGTTAACATAAAGTGCAGATTTTCCTTTATTCAACACATTCTTCTGYATGGGCAGACTCTCGCTAACATTTTATTATGGAATACCCTTTAACTTTACTTTTACTTTGTACTAATGCCCTGTGTGTATTTAAAAAATAGCTATATTTGGCCCTAGGTATAAAATTGAATAGAAAATCCTCTTTTTAAGACTATATAGAAGAGTGATATTCTCCAATGTTACTGTTTTCTGCCTGTCTCTGTGTGCATCAAAACCAATGGCTTTGGTTTTTTTATTCATAATATACAGTTTCTTGTGAAATTATGCTCATTTTCATTTTCTTTTTAGGCAACAGAGATTTTGCTCCTGATGATCCTTTGGAATTTAAATCTCATCAGTGGTTTGGAGCCTCTGTGAGATCCAAAAATGATAAAATTCTGGTAAGCCTTTGATGCCTTTCAGATGCTTCAGTGCTGGAATTTTGTAGTAGAAAAAAGAAGACTGTGAAAAGATCCTGATAATTCATAATTTAAACAAAACCTCACAACTTTGCTTGATTTATCTTTTTCAGAATTTATTAGCTAGCCCCCTTTTAACTCTTTATAAACAAAGATTGTAACATTTTTATCTGTTTTTGAGTAGAATTAACTTACTGAAGTTAATATTTTTGTTATAGATTACTCTTGAAAAATATTTCTGTGAAAATATTATTTTGAAGATTCCTGCAAAAAATCAGCTCTTAGAAAATTAAATCTTCTAAAATACAAACTGCTGATATTTACCTCCCCCCCMCACACACCTCATTTCTATTTGTCATGTCCTCCTTAGGCTTGTGCCCCTTTGTATCATTGGAGGACTGAAACAAAGCAAGAGAGAGAGCCTGTAGGAACCTGTTACCTGCTTGCTGGATCTAAAGCTGTAGAGTATGCACCCTGCAGGTCAAGTAAGTGTAGAGTGCTTGCTGGCTTTTTGTTTGGAATTTCTCGTGTTATATTTTATGTACATTTGAAGAGAGAATTTTTTTTCACAGGTGTTTCCTCCTTTCATACGTAGCCCCATGGCAATTAGAAAAAGCCCTATGCTAGATCCAAACATCTAAATTCTCGTCCAGTTGGTGTTCAACATCCAGACCTTGCTTTCTCCGCTGCAGGCAAGAGCAAAATCTTAGATTCAAATATCCTTGGAACTTTAGGACTCCAAATTTTAAATTGACCATTTCAGTAGTAGTCACTCTATTACAAACTAAGCCCCCCCACTTTTTTTTTCTTATTGAGCTGTGAATGTTTTTCTGTAGCATGTGTAGTGAACAGAAATTATTACAATATTTCAGTTGACACATTTCACAGCTATCTGAATTGTGCAACATTAGAACAACATATCTGGGACCTGAGGAGAAAAACTATTCAGAAAGTGCTTTTTTAAAGAGTAACTCTAGAATTTTCTGAGGCTTAATTATTCAAGTAACTTAAAAGAGCAATCCTTTTAGAGAAGATGATTTTACACAAGTCAATTCTGGGGATGCACTGTGTGCATATGTGTGTGCATGTGTGTTGATCCATTGTTTTAACTCTATTCAGTGTTGAACACTGAGTCTTATTTTCCAAGTACTTTGCATCCATACAATGTAGTGAAGCTGGTAGAATGTTCAGATGCTCCTAACCTTTAAATAAATACATCAGTCAAAAAAAAAAAAAAAACTTAGCTTGAATGTTCAACTTTTAAATTGCTACTTATGCTTCTAGATAAGGATCTGTTAACGCTTCTACACTGACGCTATGTAATTATAAGGTTACATAAGAAATAAAAATTCTTGCTGGGGTGAATCTTGGTAGGTGTATTTTTTTCAGCCAGGAATGCTTTCTTTCTTCTAAGACAATACTTGAAATAATTTATATTCCGTTCAGATTTATTCTGTCCAAAGAGAAAAAATCATTCCTTATCTCCCAAATATTTTATTTCCTAATTGAAAATTACAATTGCTTTTCCCAAGACTTTTGAAGATAAACCAAAAGGAATTTGGAGTTGCTCTTTGCTTTTACACTGTTAGACTAGAACATTTGTTAGACCAGCCCTAAGATTGCTATGGCATTTGGTTGCAAGCTGTTGATAAAGAGAAATTACTGCTTTAGGAGGTGGAGGAACTCCTTTAGAATTTTGAAAGGAGAAAAAATTTCCAAGGTTCAAGTTTAGCAGCACAAGGTTACTTAGAAAATTTCATTTCTATAGACTTCCATAGATCTCACTCTAAATAATTATTTTATTTATTTATTTTCTCTCTTCTCTTTTTTTGTAGCCATTATTGATGCGGATGGACAAGGATTTTGTCAAGGTGGATTTAGTATTGATTTTACAAAGGTAGGTGATTCTTGCTTAATTCTTATGAGTCAGCAGATGGCTGCAAATTAACAACAAACCTGATACAGACCAAATAAAAGCACATCTATTATGAAATAAATATAAGCCATTATTCTTGAGAAAAAACCCTGCGAAATAACCCAAAATAACTTTGAAAGAGTCCAGTATTATAAAGCTGTTTCTCCCTTAGTCTTCACCGCAGTACACTTTTACCTCTTGTAGGAATCATGTCCTAAACAAATAATCAACTTTTCCAACCTCATGACACAGATCTTCACTGCAGCTAGTCCTGAAATTTAATCAGCTGTAGTATTCAGGTTTTTGAGACACTTATTTTTAAAGGATTGGTACATGATTCATGCTGCTACTTGAGGGAAAAATAACTAACTCTTAATGGAAACTAGTAAGTACTTAATTTTCTCTTGAATTAAGTTTTGGTTCTCAGACCAGCTTGCAGAATTATTTATGTGTATTTTCACTTTTTTGCTGTCTGATGTTGCTTCTATTTTGTTTTATCTCTCTTTTATTGTTTTTTTAATTCATAACTGCTTTTTAAATCCAAGCACAATAAAAAAGATGTACAAATACAAGAACTAACTATAGGTCTTCTGCATTCTACAGTTAAATTGTTTAACATCGTCTAGACATGCTAAAACCACCCAAACCCTAATTGTGACTTAGCTTTCTTTTGGATTCTTCACACCTTGTAACTAGGTCAGATCCCCAGATCCCTTCATCCTTTGCCCAAGGACACCCTTGTTTTGCCTCCAGAGGAAGGTGCAGGAAGGGTTCTAAGCATTTGAGCAGACTCTAGCCCTGGTTAAAACAAACCTTGTGCTCTAATCCAATCCACTAGCTGAGTGGGGAAGCCTGGGTCCGAGGTACCTTCAAATCTCTGACCTAGATTTTTTGGAGGGAAGAATAGGGGAGTTTTTAGATTAAAACCAGGATAAGTGATTCAGTTATGCAGCAAAGCTTATGCCCTGAATCAGCAAAGTACTTCTGTAGCAAATTCCCAGCACATGGATAGCTAATGTGGTTGAAGTTTTATAAAATGGTCTGTGGATTGCAGTTGTACCAAGGAACACAGAGTGGGGGGATTAAATTACAACCTTTCTGAATTAAAGTTTTCTATGGGTGAATTAAAAATAAAAAAAAAAAAAGTGGCAGAGGCAGATGATGATAGTAGTTTTGTGTACTGATGTAAAAATATGCTATGATTGCCTTGTAGCCGAATAATCTCTTWAAAAAAATTCCCCAATTGTATTTCTGTTATCTTAGATTTGTTAGTAGAACAGTCTATTAAAATGAAATTATAATTCTGCTGAGGATTTTAAATGAGTGAAATAGGAAGGAAGGTCATCAAAGGATATTGTTTATCTCAGTTTTTTAAACAATGTGTTTTATGAATCATTTCTTTGAAAAATAAAACATACTAGGGTCAGTGAAGCTACAGTGATTTATGTGCATGGGACTCCTAGGTTGCCATATATGTATACATATATATATGTGTGTATACATATATATATGAGTGTGTGTGTGTATATATGTGTGTATATATATATATGTATATATATGGTATGTGTATATATATGTATACATATATATGTATGTATACATATATATACATATATATATATGTATATATGTATATATATGGTATGTTCTCTTGTTCTTTAGATGCACTTAACACAAAGATTTCTCCCCCCCTTTTTTTTTTCCCTAGGGAGACAGGGTGCTGCTCGGAGGACCTGGAAGTTTTTACTGGCAAGGTGAGATATGTCATTTAAATCACACAAGAGCTGGACCTCTTTGATTTCCTATTCGTACTCTCCTTTGTGTCCACACTCCTCCAGTCACTGTGAAAATCTTTGCCTGTAAGAAAACTACCAGTAATTTTTCTTAATCCTTCAAAATATTTATTGAATAATCAAGGCAACCCTAGATTAAAGCTGAATTGTACAGAGATGCCTTTTGTCTTTTAAATAACTATGAACATTTTAAAGGCATTTCTTTGAAATGTGAAACTTTTGTTTCCACTGGCTGGATAAGTTTTATTTAGGATATTTTGCATGTTCTTTCAAAACCCATGGATTTTGTATTTTCTGACACACATATTAAACACACACTGTCAATGAGAAATGCAAACCTGCAAAAAGAACTATCATTTTCCTTTAAAGGCAAAATTGTATTGCATTTTGTATGTTGATCTGTTTGTGCTGTGGTACAAGTGTTATCTCTAACTGTATTGTTTCCACAAAAATCTTTTTTAATATTTTGCTAATATGTGCTTCAGTGAGTATTTGTTTGTAGGCTCATTCAGTGTTCCTACTATGGTCAAGTCAGGTCAGAAGATGCTACTGCTACAATCAGGACATAGCTGCAAACTCCTTTGCCTGTTTTTGTCTAAGTAAATAATATTTATTAAAGGTTTTCTATATTGTATCTGCCTTCCCGGTGGACTCAGTAACACAGGAGGTTTGTTTCTAGTCCTGTTTTGGACTATGAAAAAAATAAAATGAGTGAAAATCATCTGCAGATTTAGTATAATACAGATTATGTTTGTGTGTATTCATTTTGTTTTTTGACAAAAGTGACAGCTCATCTGCTGAAAAAAACTTATTCTCCTCTACTACCAAAAAAATCTCAACTCTGAATAGAAGATAAGAATAGAAACTGCAATTTCACCCCAAATTTTGATTCCACATTCTGAAATGCTGGAAGAGTAGTTCTCCCTAAACTTTGTATATGCCTAGGGAATATGTATGTGAAGTAAGTGCTCTTCTGAAAAATTTTATGGAAAAAAAGGTTTAAATTAAAGAAGAGAATGTAATCAAGTCACCATCTAGTGGCAAGTGAAATGAAAACAGAGAAAAGATAGTATTATACTATTCTCATCTTATTAGCTTGTTGTCTGCCATATTAAGCTGTAGTGTTAGGATACTTAGTACAGTGATGACCTAATTCTGCAATGCCATAAGCATATATATATTGTTACCTAACTGAGCAGTTTCGTGTAAGTCCTTTTATATGTGTAAGAGTGGCTTCTATTTTCAGTTAGAACTTCTAATGTGCTTTTAGTTAATCTTTGAAGCACAATCCAAATTTTCACTTAAATCCTTTTAGTGATGCTTCTGCTTGCTCTTTTCTGCCAATCTTATTGAAGAGTTGTTGCTTTAGAAGCAAACATTCCATGAATCAGTGCTGTTTATTGAATGGTTGCATGCACACTTTTTCTCTGTTTTTTAAGCTGTTTTCTTTCTCTTTAGGCCAACTTATTTCTGATCGAGTGACAGAGATTGTGGCTAAATATGACTCGAAAATCTACAGCACAAAGTACGATGACCAGTTAGCAACCCGACCAGCCAGTGCTGCTTTTGATGACAGCTACTTGGGTGCGTAGTTTGAGAAGGAAGAAAACTTTTCCGTACTTGAAAAACTACCCCTTACACTACTCGTATTTAAGTATAAATCACGCTGCTGCTAAATATCTGATATCTAAAGAGCTACATATCTCAAAATATAATAACTTGTTAGCATGACAGATGCAGTTAGTTATCTTGATATCCCAGGCAGGATTTCTGTCCTTTATACTATTCCAAGCTGCTGCCAGCTTTTATTCTTTTTAAAGCACAGGAGAATAACCTGCAGAGTCCCATGTTGTAATTCCTGCATTTTGCAAATGAACATCTGACAAGATTACTAGTAAATAGTTGCTTGACTTCACTGACTACTAGGTAGCCTTGTTACAAATTTTGGGGGGATTTCAATTTGAAGGAGACTTTAATTAAAATGGAATATAATTTTTCTTGGAAACTTTCCAACTCAATTACCTTTGTTCTGAATCACCTATGAATCAGTCTGCAGCCTGCTTCTGATCCCCAAAACGTGATGTACCAAGTTAAAACGAATCTGCTCAGTGAACTTGTCAGTTTTCACTGTGCATTGCATAGATGCTGATGATTTGCAGTCTATTAATGCAAATTGTTAAAGCTACTCAGAAGCAGTACTCACTGTGTTATGTCTTAAGGTGAAGCAAGATGGCAGAGCACAGAGTCTGATGAAGAATGTAAAGAGAGATGAAAGATTTAATGAGCTTCTCAAACAGATTCACTAATTTTGTCTGTTGATCAGGTTATTCAGTGGCTGTTGGAGACTTCAGTGGTGATGGCATAGAAGGTAAGACATTGGTTTCAGCGAAAAATTGTGCTAATGTATTGGACAGGTCTTTCAAATAAAAGAGATAGGAAAAATGGTACAGTGCATGGAAAAGTATATAAAGCGCTAGACAATGATCTGCTTTGTTCAAGCAAAGTCACTGTGCTTTGGAACATAAATTTTATTCGGGTGTCTTACTTTATATTTCAGACTTTGTATCAGGAGTCCCAAGAGCAGCAAGAACGCTTGGCATGGTAGGAAATATCAAGCTTTACAATAAATAAAAAGATAAATATTTTTGATGTGCCATAATGTATATTTTCTAATATGCAGGTGTCTATTTACAATGGGAAAAACATGTCTTCTATGTACAACTTCACTGGGGAGCAGGTATGTTTCTGGAACATTTATTGAATGGGATAGATGAGAGGGAGGCTATTCCTATAGGGGGACTATATGTTGAGAGAATATTAGGGTCCTGAAATAACTATATTCTCTATATTATTAACTTAGGTGCCAAAGATAAATTGTATAAAGTATATAGGAATCCTAAGAATATATATTCTGTGAGTTCCTGTTTTATGATACTGCTTAGAAGAGTTATTTGAATGGAGCAAATGCTGTTTACTTTGAGAATTAGGAAATAGGACTGAATAATGAAAGGGGCAATGGAGAAGGTAACTGATCAGTTTGCTGTCTAACAGAGTAAACAAAAAAGTGAAAATGTGAGGAGAAGAGGTACAAAAGTTTTTGCAGTATATGTCATCTCCCTAAAATCTTTTCTATACAACTATGTATAAATTTGTTTGTATGTTTATATCAACACAGCTCACAGATTTGTTCTAATCTTGCTTTCCAGATGGCTGCCTATTTTGGGTATTCGGTGGCTGCCACAGATATCAATGGGGATAAGTAAGTGGGTTCCCCTCTTCCTTCCTCCCCCACCCCCAACTTCTTTTTGGAAGGAAAAAGATAAAAAGTTTCTACTGAAAGAAATAGCACCCTTCTTCCCTGACACTCAACATTTGTTTTAAGGAGTATGGATTTGTTCTGATACGTGTTCTGTGTTGGCCAGTGTGTATTCACGTATTTTAAATTCCAGTATATTTGTGCTTACTTTGCCAGTAAATGTTTGCTGTCAGTTGCAGTTTAAGGATCGGAAATTTTTCTCTTAATATGTAGTTCAGAATTGCATTAGTCCTGTTAATGGCTGCTTGAGGAGATGAAACTGGATTTTCCTGCTGTTACTGAAGAACCTTATCCTTCTTTGGTCCAGTTATACAGATTTGTTTATTGGAGCTCCTCTCTTTATGGATCGAGGTTCTGATGGGAAACTTCAAGAGGTCGGCCAAGTTTCCATTTGCCTTCAGCGAGCCTCTGGAGGGTTTCAGATCACAAAGCTGAATGGTTTTGAGATATTTGCAAGATTCAGCAGTTCTATTGCACCTCTAGGTGATCTAGATCAGGATGGCTTCAATGGTAGGACATCATTTCTTGAACAATATATTTGGTTTATAGACTAAATCTAGACAACACGATGAATGTGGATTGTGCACGCAAACATTAAGTATTCTAACCATGAGTGAATGTTGGACACGAAGGTCTAGACTCCTTTCGATGCTTATATGCTACTCCCAAGAATGCTAACAGGAGTTACATGTATGCATCGAGCAGAGACTATACCATTTAAACTACAGCATGGATTGTTTTAGCTGTTACGTTGATCAGTATATTTCTAAGTGATAAGTTCAGTAGAAACTTTCATTAAATAACTGACTCCTTAGTGTGACTTATTAGGATATCTTCAGTATAATTTTCCTGTTTTCATTGTTTATAGCCAATCTTCCTCTCTAGAAATGCAAAGATGCCTAAAAAAACGTTTTTTTTTTCAGAGAACTGGTAAAATGCTCTAATAGAAGAGATTTCCCGAGAAAAGTCTAGATTTTTTTTTTTATTTCAAAATAGAAGAATCTGACTAAAGTATCTTGTAAGAACTACAGCTGAATATACCAAAAGCTGAGTATCTTGAACAAGTATTTGCATGAGAAGTTTTGAGTCTGATACAACCAAAGCTGTGGACTTTCAAACCCTTGGCCGGTGCTTCTTGCTGCTTTCCCATAGCAGTGAAATGGATGAGAATCATGTAATTTTGGGATAGACACTTCTAGTAATCCTGGTGGGAATACTATGTTTTGGAAGTCACACTTCAGTGTTTCTTGGAGTGATAGACAGATTAGTTCCACAAAAAAAATACTCACATTTTTGTTTTTTCATTCTAATTGCAAGTTTTTTCTGAAAGATCAAAAATTGTAATAGGCTAATATTTTTAAATCTCAGGTAACTCTAATTTATATTTTTTTATGGAATCATTGGCATTTTATTTAGTCTGCAGCTTTCTTTCATTGTCTTGGAAATACCTCATTATTCTATCTTGAGATAAACTGTCATATAGTTACATTAGTCATATTTTAACATGTTTTAAAGTAGTCATATTTTAAAACCCTGGAAGAAATGGAGCTGAGATCCATAAAACAGTACAGTTGTCTCGGCAACTTACCCATTAGGTGACTCCAGGCGGATTAAGTGGGTAAGTGACTTACCCATTAAAATATAAAATTTGATTTTAGGCCAGCTATAAGTGTGTTAACTTCATAATCGCTCTTATACTGTACCAGTTTGAACAAGATGTATATTTTGTACCTCAGAATATTTTATGCCATTGGTTTCGATAAAGCTTAGGTTTTTAGCTGTTAACAGTATGGAATTAGTGTGAAGAAGCAACATCAGTTATTTAGGGAAGACATTGGAAAAGTTAGAGCTGATAGCTGAAAACCTAATCAGTTGATCATACTATCCAAATGATGCTTTGATTCTCTCATATTTCAGCCTGAAATATATCTTGAGAAAATCTTAGTGCAATATTTCTCATTTTAAGATTAATTCCTTTGCCATTATTTAGTATTTTTTTTTCCTGATCTGTTCCGTTTGGGCATGTTAATTAAAATGCTTTCCATCACAGTCTGGTGCAAGATTGAAAGGTTTTCATCAAATTTGTAAAGATCAATTGTAATACAAAATGGTAATTTTTGAGTGCTTTTTTTTTTTAATGAAACTTTTTGCAAATTTAAGGTGAAAAGGAGGAATACTATAATAACTCCAATTGTCTTATGTAGCATTTTATTTAAATACTTTCTTGGTTGATGGAGTCTTTGAATATACTCGGGAAATGCTGAATTCAGATCTTATGTATGCTTCTAAAGCTTTCTTTACATATAGTGTTTCCTTTAGAGAGTCCAATTAGCATTTCATTTATCATTGGTTTTTGTTCACTGATAATGAGTGCTCTCGAACTTATTAAGCTTTAAGAGATGCAGCATAATTGTACTAATTGGAAGTTTTCCATGAAACATATTGCCAAGCAATGATCCAGATAGGCTGGAATTTGATATTTAACATTTCTTTAGGCTGATTTAAGTCTTCCAGAACTATTCAAATGTCACACCCTTTGGATGTACTTAGCGTGTTAATGAAATAGTCCCAGTTAGTTTTATGATTTTTCTCCAACAGTGACTAATTCTGGGTGTTTAATGCTCTTCTTTAAAACATCCCAAATCCATATGATTTGGCTGTGACTCAGTTATTGAAGTGCAAAAGTTTTTGCAGGGCTATTCTTTTTTTTTGCAGCTGCAAGTCTATGATGCATGTTCTTGTTAAGCGTTCCTAATTTCTAGGAAATCCCAGTATCCCACAGACTCTATTTATAAATAAATAAATAAAAGAGGTTGATGAACATATTACTGTCTGGTCACATTTCCTCCCTGCTAGCACATGCTGAAACTGTAGTATTAGAAATTACTGACCAGTGTCAGCACAAATATGTTCCCCTTGTCTGTGTTTGGAGTTTGGAGATGCTGAAGATTTCTGTTTTGGTTTACAGATATTGCAGTTGCTGCACCATATGGTGGAGAGGACAAGAGGGGGCTTGTTTATATCTACAATGGAAGAGCAACTGGCTTGAATGCAGTCCCATCTCAAATACTTGAAGGGCAGTGGGCAGCTCGCACTATGCCACCCAGCTTTGGGTACTCGCTGAAAGGAGCCACAGATGTAGACAGAAATGGATATCCAGGTCTTTTACTCTAAATGTCACTTCAGAATAACTTAGTAGTATCCCTAACTCTGATGAAGAACATATTTTTAAAAATAAATTGTAATGTGCAGTATTTCTGTGTTCTTTCTAGATCTGATTGTTGGAGCATTTGGTGTTGACACAGCTGTTTTGTATAGGTAAGTATCCCTCTTTACATAAGCGCAGTCAGCAGCAAGGATCAGTGGCAGTCATCAGTTAAAAAACAAAAACAGACTATCGGAGCTCAGAAAGGTTACATTGCTGTTTTCAGTGGATAAATTTACAGTCTGTCATCTGTTATTTATTCTTTTCAGTATATTCTTAGCTAAGAGAAAATCTAAGTAAGCTGTCCTCAGAGCTTTCTGAGTGACAGTTGTCTAGATCTCAACATATACAGAGTGCTTCCAGCTACTAAGTAGTCCAATCCTAATATCCTCCTCAGCACTTACTCATTTTGGACCTCACTTATCTGTGCTGGAAATAGACAGGACTTCGCCTCAACACAGTTGTCTGCATTAGGACTCTGATGATAGTAAATGAGCACAGACTGCTTCCTGCTTTTCTATAGTCAACTCTGTGACTAATTGCTATTCTTACATTTCCACTAAATGTTGTCTAAGAGGTTTATTTCGGGTTGATGGGAGGGGATTTGTTTACTGTGATGTTGAATGTTGTTCAAAAGGATGTTTTCTTTGTAGGGCTAGACCGGTCATCAGGGTAAATGCTGCCCTGGAAGTTAATCCAACTATTTTAAACCCGGAAAACAAAGCCTGTTCACTGTCAGATGTGAAAGTTTCTTGGTAAGCAGGATATCTTTTGTTTTCCTTTGAGGGGAGGGACCTTTTTGATTTCTTTTTTTTAATTTATTTTCATAAGCTTTTGATTTTGAAAGCGTTCATAAAGTCTAATCAACCAATTAAAAAAAAGACAACCAAACATAGATTTTTCTGGAAGAATGAACAAAACAAAATTGGCACACCTAGATAGCAATGGAAGGACATTGTTTTCAAAGATAATCTTATGCTATAGCTTACCCATGTAGATTATCAATTGTTTCTATTGAGTAGAGTAAAATGGGTCATGGGGCTTTTTTTGTTTTGTTTTTTTGTTTTTAACCAAATGACTTATTTTTTAGGATAAAAGTGGAGTGGGCATATAGAAGATATTTGGGAATGATCTACTCCGCAGACTGGTTTTGGTTTTGTTGTAACATTTTGTACCTGGACTATAAACCAATCCTACTTTTCTTTTTTAGTACTAACTTCCTTTTAAGATCAGCATGCCAGTTGCCTTTTAGCCTTAATAATAAGGGACAGACATTTGTTTTCAGGAATAAACACTGCTTCACAGGTGACTATTTCTACATGAATCAAGACTCCAAAACTGCATTACTTACATTACTATCTACTTATTACCAGATTCTGATTTTTCTTCTATCTATGGAAAATAGGTTTTTGGAGTGAACTAGAGTCTCAGAAGAAAATACCTTTGACCGGAGAAAACCAGCAAAGAATTTTAGAAGAAAAGGAGAGGGAAGAAGTTTGTAAAGTGGATTTTTAATTAATTCTTTCTTTTCCTCCAAAACAGCTTTAAGGTGAAGTTCTGTTTAAAAGCAGATGGCAAGGGAAAACTCCCTAACTCACTCAGTAAGTTCCACTAGTTTAAAAATTTTGAAGTCTTTTGATATTGCTTGCAAATATGAGTTTGGTCAGCATTCTTTTGAATTACTGAAAAAATGATTATCATTTACAGCACAATTTTTCCAGCTCAGTAAACATTTTGATCTGTAGGACCCTCTTCAGCAAGTTTTTGCTGAAGTTGTGTTGAAGTCAGTGGAATTTGAGCATACTTGGCACTTGAAGTGTATGTTTAACAACTTTGAGGAGCTTGACTTGGAAAGTTCTTTATGTCTTAGAGAATTAAGGTCAGCCCTTGGTGACAGGGAAGTTTTTTATGAGAATATTCAAGTATATACATTATTGGGCCTTTAAAACATAGATAAGCCACAGAGAATCAAGACTTCTCAAATTTCTGTTGAAATTGATAGCTTCTGATTGATTTCACTGTTTTTGGATCAGAATCTCTGTGTCAGAATCAGAAAAATATTGTTTCAAACAGGCTTTTAAGTTATCTCTAAGAGATTTTGTAGTGTAGCAGACAGCCTGCTACAATCAACTGTTGTCTATTTGATTAAAAAAACATTTCCCTATATTCTGTATGGCATATGTAAAGGAGCTTTGATCTGGCAACATGCATTTAAACATCTATTATGTATTTTAAGTTTCATTATCAATATCAAATACTTGAAGTAAGTAGATTAGTGATGAAGTTCAATGATGTATATTATGTTTGTGAAACTGCATTAACTTTTTTTGAAAAAAAGTCTTATGTTTTTGCAGTTCCAAAGTAATTATAAACGTATTGCTTTGTGCTTCTAATTTTTAGGGAAAGAAGAATCTAATTTTAGGACAATGGTAGTGCTTTTTAGTTACTGTATTGGGAAGTAATGTAGTAACAGACTTTATATTGGAAGAACTGGAGGTTTTAAAAATTGCAAGTGTTAGGTTTTCATTAAAGCTGAAATAAGCTTTAAATTACATTTCTCATAGGAATCTGCTTTGTGTTCAAGTGGCCAAAATACCCCTAACCCAAATGCTTTGAATTTGACAGATTTCCAAGTGGAGCTGCTGTTGGATAAACTTAAACAGAAAGGGGCTATAAGGAGGGCTCTGTTTCTCCACAGCAGACAGCCTAGCCACTCTAAGAACATGACTATTACGAAGGGAGGCAAAATGAATTGTGAAGAACTAGATGCCTTTTTGAGGGTAAGTGGCCACTTATGTTTTAGGGAAATCATTTTTGGTGTAGTATCTGTTACAAACTTTTTGTTAAAGTGACTAAAAACCATAGAACAATAAATACTAGAGAAACTCATGTCCAGTGGATAAAACCGGAATTTTTAGATTTTTAATATGCCTATGCCGAATTTTCAGTGCTGGCAGAGGGTAAAGGATGGATGGTATTGTGATTAAGATCCTATTCAGTAAGTGGATTGGAAATCCTTTGTTAGGGACTTCTTGGGCAAGTCATCCAGGCACCAAAATTTATTAAAATTTGAAAGGAATATAAAAGTCGATAAACAGAGGTGCTTTGGAGGTAAGAGAAAGATGAAGAAAGATACATATGTGCTACTAAAAAATAAAGGTCAGCACATAACAGAGGACAAAGAGAAAGCTGAAATAGTTTGCTTACTTGCAGCCTTTTGGTTCAGTCATGCTAACAGAATTAAAATGTATGACCCAGCAGAAGAAACACTGACTGACATAAAGAAAGACAGGTTAAAGAGCAGCTGTGTGAGTCTGATCCAGCTCAGATTTACCTTTGAGTACTTATAAATCATTCATAACTGTAATATCCTCCTTTTGACTATCCTAGCAAATAGGAGATATATGGGGTAGACATCCCAGATTTCAGTGGGAGTAWACCCAACATTCTTACAAGGAAAGTAATGAAATATGACCTAAATGAAATGACCTTAAATGGGATGCAAAAGAAGTCGAAAGTTGTCGTGAAAGAGTTACCTTTCTGTCCATGGAAGATAGGTTCTGAAGTACAGTCTTATAAGGATCTATTCTAGGTTTAGTAATACTCAGTGTTCAGAAATGAGAATGATGAAGCAGAGTTTACGCTGATAAAATCTGTGGCTAACATAAAGTTAAGAGATGGTTTGTAAGCACTTTGGAGGACAGGATCAAAATTTGATAAATTGAATACTCTGAAATTACCAATATAAAGGTCAATGAATTCAAGTGTAAAGTAATATTTTTAGGAAGGAAGAAATCTCAAGTCAAAAGATAAACGTCAATGAGGGATGTTAGAAGCATACTGAATTTTGAATTTTGTCTGACAGGAAAGAATAGAGTTACCAAGGCTCTTAGACTCCTGGCTGTTACAGTTTCGTGACTTAATTTTTCTGTATGCTCCAGTTTCGCGTCTGTGAAAGAGGTGTATCAATACTCAAATTGT
The DNA here is from genome assembly GCF_003343005.1 of Rhea americana. Classification (NCBI taxonomy): domain Eukaryota; kingdom Metazoa; phylum Chordata; class Aves; order Rheiformes; family Rheidae; genus Rhea; species Rhea americana. The sequence continues at coordinate 1,968,585 of NW_028185261.1, read as the reverse complement.
CCATCTTCAGAGTTTATATTGAAGGTTTTCTCAGAAGAAATTTCCTAGTTTGAAAAAAGCTCARATGTTCTAATGTTGTTTTTACTTCCTCATTACTACAATATGAACAATAAACTAAAATACTGCCCTGTATTGATGTTGGTATGGCTGTTAGTTGAATATAGAGACTTTCTAAGGCTGTTTTTTGTTTTCTTACACATCTTTATTGCAATTGAATTTTTTGGTTCTCTCAGGATGAATCTGAATTTAGAGACAAACTAACTCCCATTACTATTTTTATGGAATACCGTCTGGATTACAGAACAGCTGCCGATGCAACAGGATTGACTCCTATCCTCAACCAGTTCACTCCTGCTAATATGAGCAGACAGGTATATATCTTGGAAGATCTGTGATGATCAACTCAAGACACATTTTCAGCTTTCAATACTCATGTTCATATTAGCATTTTTGAAAAAAATAAGAAATTAAGGTACCAAAATATATGCCTAGGCTTTAGTCCTTGAATTATGGGAATACTAATTGGCTTGTATGTTTGTCTTCTCTTTCTTTCTTTCTTTCTTCTATCTCTGTTAAATTTATTCTTTGACACATATTCCTTAGTGCTAGACTTCCTTTTCAACCATACCACTTAACTTCTTTTCTCCAGAAAACTGTTAAATTAGTATCAAAGGTGTTACTCTTGAAGGCTGAGAGTGTTTCATCCATTCCTTACGCTGTGCTGCTCTGTACATTTTACTTATTTATTACTGTATTTCTCTTAAGATTATTATAAACACTTTTTTTTAATTTCGTCCCTTTATACAATGTTTTTTACACTTGTTTGTAAAGAGGAAAATGGAGATGCAACCCAAAGTGAATGGATTATTGAAAGTATGCAAATAGGTTTAAGAGATGGAGACACCTGGGCTATTGCAGGATTAGGAAGGGTGCTCCCCATATATAAAAACCCACTTGTTTTCTTCTGTTTTAGGTCTGATGAGATGAAGATATCTCATAAGAAGCTATTCTGAAAACTTCTGATTTAGTGATGAAATGATATTGTTAGAAATGTATGCTAGAACTGGTGCAGAAATTACTAAAACCATATGCATTCGATTTTTTGCATAGGCACATATTCTGCTAGATTGTGGTGAYGATAATATCTGCAAACCAAAGCTGGAGGTTTCAGTAGACAGGTAAATAGATATTTTCCTCCTTTAAAGAAAAATCCATGTTCTGATTTGTAACCAAATGTCAGCAGCATGTCATAAAGGCAGAACAAGCCCCCTCTGTCTCCCAAATACTGTGAGTACCTGGGTGCACGCATATTATTTTGTTAATACACTTACAAAGATGGACAAACATAGCAAGCATAAAACAAGGTTAGTTGCAATTGCACCACTGTTTCATTTTTTAATACTAGGTAGAGGCATGAAGAGGTGAACGGGTGTCACACACCCAAGCATGGGTGGAAAAGGGTTCTGTTATTACATGTATGACAAAGTATGTTGGTAGGGATAATATCTTTTATTAAACCTAATAGTGTATTTGGGAAAGGAGACAAGTTTTTCACTTAAAATCCCTTCCCGAGGCTGGATGTTTTCTGCCTGAAGCCTTTCTTCATATAGTACCTTTACTCACAAACATCAGCTGTTTTTTATGCCTTTAGCTATAGCATATGAATATATGTCTGTGTAGTACCTTTACTCACAAACATCAGCTGTTTTTTATGCCTTTAGCTATAGCATATGAATATATGTCTGTGTAGTACCTTTACTCACAAACATCAGCTGTTTTTTATGCCTTTAGCTATAGCATATGAATATATGTCTGTGTAGTAGAGTTCATAAGCATATGCATTCATGCAAATGCTTCAAAAACTTCTAATATCAGTGTGTGTACAATTAGATTTCCTTATAGTTGATAAAAGGAAAGCATGTTGTTTGGGAAGATACTCTATATCTGGAACAAATCTATTACAGAGGTCTTGGCTGCATTCTGTAGTTGAGACTTTCATCAAATTTTGTTATAAAATGTATGCATATACCTCTGTAAGTAGACATGTAATTCCTAACATTCACAGGGATTTAGCTGCTAAAAAGTGTTTAGTCTTTGTTCAAATATGTGTTTGTGGTTTTGTAATTTATTGTATTTTTTTTCCAAAAATTTCTTATAAAACAGCCTTTAATACTTGCCCCATTTTTGTCAGTAATTTTAGTCACATTTTTGCTTTAAATATAATGCAGTGGTCTCTTGATCTGCATGGTATTCTTGAAACATAGGTACTGCCTTGAGATTTTTTAATGTCTTTGTGCAGTTTCACAATGCCTCTTGTTTCTGGTTTCTGTAAGTTCCACCTGTTAAATGTAATATATTTAGAAACCAGAATGCAGAACTCATTTTTGCTTTTTTTTTTTTTTTAATATAGTGATCAGAAGCAGATCTATATCGGTGATGACAATCCTTTAACACTAATTGTCAGTGCTCAGAATCAAGGGGAAGGAGCCTATGAAGCAGAACTCTTTGTCATCGTTCCACCCCAAGCAGACTTCATTGGTGTTGTCCGTAACAGTGAGGTAGAAGTCCAACTATCTTTCCTCTCTAAAGAGTCATATTTCAGTTGCTGCCATAGAGGTCTGCAGAATGGGGCCCCTTAGTGGTGTCCCATTTGGTGCCCAATCTTAAAGCACCAAAAAAGGGAAGGTTCTCCCAAGCCTCCTGGATATATGACACCTGCCTGACTGGTTCCAGTTTAAGAGCCTGCTGATAACAACAAAGCAGAATCTGTGTGATGGAGTTTGACACAAAGACAGTTTCTATTGCAAATCTTTATTTGAGTGGTGGCCTTGTTTATTTAAACTTAGCATGTCATGTGCTAGCTAGAGAACTGAGCATACTTGAGGCAACAAGTAATGTTGGGTATGACTGTTCTCTTCCACCAAAGTATACAGAAAGTCTTGGATGTCAGTTATCCTGACTGCAGAGAATTAAATATTGATTTCCTGACTTTCCCTTGTTGTACTTTAAGGTGTCTGTATAATTTTTATTTCTTTGAAGATACAGAGGTAAAGTCTGAATTTTTTTAGTACATTATAGCTACAAGTATATGTAAGTAATACAGATGCTTGCAGTTTTTCCTTGTCCTTGGTTTCCTCCAGTGTAATCTGTGATCATTCAATACATCTGAAAAGTTTCAAAATATTAAGGGGAAAACTAGTAAGCATCTTTAAGATATGGACTGGCAACACTGCTCTGTCTGCTAGCTTGTACTTTGGGGCTTGTGAGTCGTCGATCTCCTCAAGCCTCCTTCCCCAAAGCTCAGTTGCACAGCAGCTCTGAATAGCGAAAAACTTAGATTTGGTTAAGACACTAAAACAAATCTTACTTGGGATGATATAACTTATCTTCCATTATTAAAACACCAATTGATGCTTTAACAAGAAAAAGGGAAGGAAAAAAATGTCTTTGAAAGCCTTTTCAATCACCTCTGATACCACATCCTTTATATATGTTGGACCATGCCTCAGCTTGATTGATTGACCAAAGTTTGCCTTTGCTGCTCTAGATCTCATAGAGCTCTAAGCTGATGTGGCTTCTCAGTCCCTAGATGCCTCTTGCCCTGTGGTTTTATCCAAAATCTGGAAGATACCTCTTTTTGAGTAAGCTAGTGACTTATTATTTTACCTTCCAATCTTTATTTGTCTATGAAGAGTTTTAACCCTTGCTTAGTTGCCAGAATGTCTTTACATAGGTTTTAAAGAGTCAAACAGAGAAATGCTTTAGGCCACAGACATCCTCAGAACTACCCAGTATAAGGATATTGAATATCTCTTTGTGTAACCTTGGAAAGAACATCTGTCTTGCATCAAAATTATGTCTTTATGGAGATTTTCATCTTTTGATTTTGTTGAATCTGTTCAGTACTTGATTATATTGGGACGGAGAAATTTTATTAAAATTAATGCAACGGGCCTGGAACTTTTTCCCAGACTTTCATACAGGTGCCAAGAGGTAAAGAATGATATTTCTTAATATTTCTTCCTGCTTCATTGCAGGCTTTAGCAAGACTGTCATGTGCATTTAAAACTGAGAATCAAACTCGCGTGGTAGTTTGTGACCTGGGAAATCCCATGAAAGCAGGAACTAAGGTAAGGTTTGTTCGAACAGGTGTTCGGTAGTTCTAACAGGAATGCAGGTCGTGCTTCTCTTAAGCACATGGGTGTTTGGGCATGTTGTTTACTCATACAAGTATAAGATAAGGTCTAGCTGACGTTTAGCCACCCACGTTTGGCTAGTTCTTAAAAACATGGATAACTGACCTCAACTTTTCAACTGAATTAAAGTCTGAAAGAGAAATTCATCAGTTTTATGCTGCCACTTGAAAAATGAATAGTTAAATGAACAGTGGAATTACTGAGCTTTAGTCCCTCATAAGTTTGTATCTTTAGATCCATCTAATGTTCTCTTTTTTTTTTTTTTTTTTAAAAAAAAAGTATAGAGTAAGGGCAGGCACATAATGCATCTTTCTCACTGTGGAACTGTGGAAACTCTCTTCTGCCTGTTTCTGTGAAGTTTGAAAGGCAGTTTTTTCTAGTTAAGACCTTTGCACTTCCATCAAATGTAACTGAATTTAGAAGAATTGAACTCTCTTAAAAGTGAGTCACTGATGCATAGTATGACCTAATAGGTCTAACTTTCTGAGGAAATAAAGCGAAAACTGGTACAATTTAAAATGCTTTGACAGTGGTTTTCTTCCAAGGAACACTTTGTAAAGATGAATAAATACAATTTCCAACCTTTTTTTTTTTGGAGTATGTCAAGCTGAACTGCACAGAAATTAAAGCACTCTTGTGCTCCACGTTAGAACAAACCTCATGAACTGTAAATTTTTGAACTGTTGAGCCATGCTGTTCTTCAGACTGCTGTACTTTGTGTTGATATGTGGGGGAAGGTTCAGTTATATGTAAAAATGGTTAAAGCCAAGGCAATGAGGATGATGTAAACTGTATCTATCTTGTGACAGCAATATATTAGCTAAAACCTATAGATACAGGTGAGAAAGGTACATTTCTAGCCTTGGTGAACTGGATGAGTTTTATTTGTGAATTCAGTGTTGTCTTTTTATGGCCACGTGTCTTGAGCAATTTCTTGTTGTCTGATAGTACCTGAGAAATTTTTACAGTGTATTTTATTGCACTTCCACTGAACCACAGCGATTTTTTTCTAAAGCTATTAGCTGGCCTGCGTTTCAGCGTGCACCAGCAGTCTGAAATGGATACCTACGTGAAGTTTGACTTGCAAATCCGAAGGTAGGTAAATCTGTGACTATATACCWCTCCTGGTAGATAACATGCTAAATCAATAGACTATGAACTCCAGTTGCAGTTTCATTCTAGACTAATTCTCTTTTTTTTTGCCTGGAAATGTTTTAAAAAATAAACTCATTTTAATGAATTGTGTTTTCTAAAATATAGAAAAAAATAGGAAAATCCAATTTTCAGTTTGAATGGGATGTGACTAAGGAGGTTCCAGCTTCTCAACAAGTGGAGCAGGAGTGTTCTTTATAATTCTGATTCTCTGCTTATAAAATAAGTCCAAAAGAATTTATGTGCAAATGTTTCTACACACTTTAATATCTGTCACATCGCTTGATAGATCTAAAGTGTGGGAATCAGACCTTCACAATATTAATTTACTGTTTTGAGAAATTAYGAAGAAGAGTAGGCAAAAATAGCCTTAGCAGACTTTTCTGCCTTGGGAAAACTTGGAGGCCACTTAAGGCCCTGGGTAAAACAGGTGCTCTGAAGTGGACTGTAAGGCTAGCTATAGAGCTGATGTTAACCCACAGCACTGGAATTTGGATTTCTTTATAGGCTAGAGCAGAGTCAGCAGCCACTCTGTCATTATCAATTCCTTTCTGCTTAGGGAACTCCAAATTGCACTGAGTAGGATTGTCACACGTTTAAATGAGAAAGTGTTGGAACAGAGTATGTACAGTTGCCCATGAGTCATTCTATGATGTTACATACTATTAAATATATATATATATACACACACACACACACACACACACGCATACGTACATGTATATCTAAAAATACGTATATTTGCTACATTAAACAATTTATTTTCTCTGCAGTTCCAATCTGTATGACAATCTAAGTCCAGTAACATCCTATCAGGTTGACCTTGCCATTTTAGCAGCTGTTGAAATTAGAGGGTAAGCATTAATAATTATTTTAAATGTCTTTTTCTCAAGTGAGCTTTGCATAGGATTGGTTTGCTTGTTTGTTTTCCTTTATAATTCAAACTTTCAGGTCTATCTGTGTAAGCTTTCAGGAGGCCTTAGGGAAGTTTTAATCATAGAGAAAATGTGGTTATTGCTAGTCAGCTTGTGGACTTTCAAATCTTAATTATGAAATGGTTCCAAAAATGAGTGTTTTGACTCTTTTATTAGAGCTTTTTCTAGAAGAAAAAAAAGACCCATCATTTTTGCAATATCACACACATTTCTCCAGATTGTTTTCCTCCTCCACAAACTGTCTGGATTTTCATCCAAAAATTTCCAAACATTTTCTAAAACCAAAGTTGAAAATCCTGCTAAAGATAAGTATAGACAAGCAGTGGTTTCACCTTCTTCAGGCTTAGGCACAGTATTAATAGCGTAATGACTCCATTACCTTCATTACTACAACCTATTAGAAATCTGCACTTCATACCTAAGAACTATATATTTGTCTTGGTTAACCAGTTAACTCAGATTCCTGTCATCCTTTTCTTATATTTCTACTGCATTCATTATCTGTTCTCTGTGATATTATTTGGTTAATATTTTTGAGGGTTGTGAGAGGGGAGCTACTGAAACTTCATAGTTTTCAGCACATACTTAATTCTTGTGATTGTGCTGATCAAATCGTCACATCACTGTTTCTCACTATTGAAATATTTCATGCTGAAAGTTTTCTTGGTGACATTTAATTATCTTAAATTTCTATTGATGTTTTACTAGATATTGTAACATGGATTCCAAGTCTAAGAAAGGAATAAAAAAAATTTTAAACAAATATGAAGTTGATCATTTCATAGAGGAAAGAAAATTAAACCATTTAATATACAAGCTATTCACCTCTGTTCTTTTGGTTTTTAAATACAGTGGATGAAGAATTGGAGATCCTATTTTAGACATGTTTAATTTTTTGAGATGTTCTAAAGAATTGCATCTAATGTTTCATACTTGATATTAACAACTTGTTCACTCCATGATTTAGTGTGTCGTCTCCTGATCACATATTCCTTCCTATTGCAAATTGGCAGCCCAAGGAAAATCCAGAAACAGAAGATGATATAGGGCCTCTAGTTCAGCATATCTATGAGGTATGCAATCACTAGTAATGTCAATGTCAGTTTTGTAACAAATACAAGAAAAATATCTCTTGGCATAGCTTTTCTATGGAGTCTGTTGTCATTTTTTTCTCTATTTTGTTCTTGCATACAAACACAGACTTTTTRTACTGGGTCAGTCACTAGTATCCCCAGGGAGGGTGAGAATGCCCATAATTAGCGTACAAGAGCAGCCAAATACAAGACACTGATTATTTTACATCATTGTGCGGGTTTTATTGTCTGTAATTCTAGCCCTTTGAAATCTAGATAAAATATCTGAAATAACTTGAACTGAGAAAATGACTTATGGCTATAAAATATTCAGGATCCTCATTTACATTCCCACTATTCTGAATAATCACAAAAGTCTTTTGTCTTGAAAATTATTAGGTGTTTAACATTTCTTTAAAAGAATGATCACAGCTTTAATCTCAATTGTTCAATTAAGCAAAACTTATTGAGAACGCTGTGTGAATAATAAGAGTTAAAGTTGTTCTAAAACTTGTAAGATACAATTTATCTAAAGATAATTATCTACATATGTAGGTATGCTCAGAGTATCTTGGCTGAGACACACAGCAGTTGTGATTTTGTGCAGTATGCTGTAAAACAAGAATTACATTTCTTCAAAGCAAAAAGTTGTTCCCATACCTTTCCTTGAAAGTAATTTTTATCAAGTTAGAGAAGTAATTTTATTTTTTTCTTGTTGGGGGACTTAAAGTTTAGTTTTCCATTTTAAGTAGGAGTGTTGATGTTATCCTGATAAGCGGTCTTACCTTCAGTGCCATTTAGGGCTCAAGTATAAACTAACCACTGTAAGTGCATTAACAAAGAAGGTGGCATTGATTTTTGTGTCCATTAATTTTATTTTCATCATCAGCTGAGAAACAATGGGCCAAGTGCTTTCAGTAAGGTGATGATGACGCTACAGTGGCCTTACAAATATAAAAACTACACACTGTTGTATATCGTTCAGTATGAAATTGATGGTCCCATGAACTGCACTTCTGATATGGAGATCAACCCATTGAAAATAAAGGTAAACAAGAATTTTATTTTTGTTTGAGTGCAGTGATGTGTGTTGGTTTGCTTGGAAAGACATCGAAAATACCCAAATCCTTGCGAGAATATTTAACACTGTCCGAGTTAGGTTTTCATCTGTTGCTAAGGAGAGTGACTGTATTGGCAGTTCTTGTCAATGTTTATGGTAGATGAAATAAAAGGTAAACAACAGACTGTCCACCCAAAGACAGATTTATGTCTCATTTCCTTCTGTTTCCTTCTTGAAGACTATACTGTAGGAGTTTTAAATTGGAAGCAATAGAATTACCTGGTCTTGAACTAAAGCATTCCAAACACTTCTAGGTTGCTTCTGTAAATTTTCTTGGATTTATTTCCTAGAAGGAAATCATTATTTTGTATTATACATTTTTGATAATCAGAAAACATAGCATAGATACAAATACAAATTTCCTGTACTTTTGCTATATGATTGTAATAATACATTTTTACAACTCTTACATGTTTTCTCTTATAAATTTCTTATGTAGAGGAAAATTACTTTGGCTTTGCATAGTCTCATATGTAAATTTGCAAATTGACATTGGAAATTTTTAAGGAATTACTGAAATTATTTATGAAACCTACTGTATTCTGTTTCAAGGCCCTCCTGAAAGAATTTGTATGTTTGTATGTGTCTGTACATGGGCACATATGTATATCAGTACATGGTACATCAGTATCGTACTAGTGCTATTTTTTTCAGAGTTAAAAATTTTGAAATGTTGAGGAAAAATGTTTAATAGAAGATTGTAAAATTCAAGTTTTTACCATGGTTTAAGACTATTTTGATGTTCTTTCTATGCATGAAAATAAAAAACACTTTACTAATTGAGTTGGTTTATGGGCTATAAACAAGTGAAAAAATTTTGATTGGATGGAGAATTATGATAATTAAGACTCTGCATTAGGTCTTACTAGAAATCTGCATCAATGATCTAGAAAAGGCAACAAATAACAACATTTTAATTACAACTGTAGATGAAGCTAGGTTCTGAAGATTGCAAATATTAGCTAAGAGAAACAGAGAAAGCTGGTCAGGTATATATTTTCTTGACTTAGTAGTTTAACTTTGAAGTTTACAGGTACCTAAATAGAAGAATTATCAGTTATTTGGGTTGCTTTTTGTATACTAGGTTTCTGCTTCTAAAGATGAGGACAAGAATGAAACACTTAATAGGGAAGATAATCGCGATCATCGTATCAGTCGAAGGGATGTAACTGCCATTGAGGGAGACGTGCATACTTTGGTAAGCTTTGAGCATTAATACATTGATTACAAGTTGCTTTTTTAACGAAGAGATGAGAGCTCCATGAGAGGCAGCATCATTTTGGAAAATAATGTTTCGAGTTTTTTCTGTATTTGAAAGAATAACAGACAAAAAGTCATATGCTCTGGATCTGGTCCACCCCCCTCTCCCTCCCCCACATGCATCAGTTTTCCTCAGGGTAGTCAGAGTAGGCACTATGCAGCCTGCTAGTGCATATGCCTTGAGTTTTGTGCTGTTACTAGTTTTATGTCCTTCAAAAAAAAAAAGACCAAACGGAGCACTTCATTCAGTGTCAGTCTTGTATATTGTGCTATTCTCTAAGTTGGAAAAGTGATATTTTGGTAGGGGAAGTGTGACAAAAGAGGATAACTAGGATGAAATAGGTAAGTATTACAATTGTCTTAGCTACAAATTACAGCTGATTTCAGGAATGCACTTCCTTGCTGATGAGTGGATATTCTGCCCTTAGGTACATGGAGAACCTGTCCCTCCTCTTTCCACACAAGACTGGAAATAACTGTACTATGAAGTAAATACATTACTGTATCACTATCTTTTGTAACCGTACTTGCAAAAATGAGCTCCCTTGCTTTGGGCAGGACAAGATGGGCAGGCAGCTGAGAGAAATGCTTTGGGAGTTTAGATGGAGCATTGGGACTAAGGCCCAAACACTGATCCCAGAAATATTTAGGATTTGGAGAGGAGAAAAAAGGGTGCGGAGGAAAGAAAATGAAAATAGTGATGGAAGTCCAATTTTGAAGGGTGGGTTGATATGTTTGTTTGGTTTTTATACAAGAGTGAGCTTGACTTTTGCCTGATCATCCTAATGACTCAGCAGGACCTCACCTCAGAGGTTATATACAGCACTGATAGTAATGCGTTCTGTTGAGTTGCATTATACTGGCAGTTGCACTTACACTGTACAGTGCTTTTATTTATAGTATAACTAAAACCACAATTAGAAAACAAAGCCTTGTTTTGCTCTACTTTCTTCCTCAGGTATTGACAGTCTAGCATCCATGTTATCAGAAGTACTTTAATAGAAGTGTGATTGAGAAATGCTGCTCAGACTACCCAAGTCTTAAGTATTGCTTATAGATTAGGTCAATCATCTTGTTTGAAGTCTTTTGCTRCATGGAGCAGAGCATGTGACGGTTGGCAGGTGGTACAGTCAATTGCCATTAGTTTTCCTCTAAAAAAAACCTACCTGTGTTGTTTTTATATGGAGGGATGGCAATAGATCAGAACTCACCCCCACCATGCTGCAGAAATCTTTTCCTAAATATGTAAATAAAATACATACCATAAAACTGCTGTCAGATGTTTCAGCTTTGGGATCCAAAAAGTCTAAAATTGGCTCACATAATACTTTTCTGAATGCATACTTATGGACTACTACAAATAATTGTAGTATTACAATTATTAGGCTAGTCCTGCCTAGAAAATAGTTAATGAAATATGTTTATGAAAAAGTAATGTTATTGATGACTCTTTGAAGATATTTATCATTGAAATGTTCTTCCTATTTTTATAAACAGGGCTGTGGAACTGCTGATTGTTTAAAGATAGTCTGTCAAGTTGGCCACCTGGAAAGGGGAAAGAGTGCAATATTATATTTAAAATCTCGCCTCTGGACCCAAACTTTCATGAATGTGAGTGCTTATGTGTAGTCTGTCCCTGCTTCAGAAATACAAGTAATTTTACATCCATATGCAATACTAATCTTGTTTTTCTCAAACAGAAAGAAAATCAGAATCACTCTTATTCTCTCAAATCATCTGCTTCATTCAATGTTATAGAGTTTCCTTATAAGAACCTTTCCTTTGAAGATATCCACAATTCTACAATAGTAAGTTATTTATGTCTAGCTTGAGTTAGCGTACAGCATTACTTTGAAATTAATACAGCAATAAAGAATAATAAAAAATGCTTAGATTTATTTTCTTATTCAGTGGGATAGATCTGTTGCTGCATAGCTGCTTGTGGCTTGGTTTAGTGCCAATTCTATGAACTATTTGATTCATCTATTAGTTTCAGTTATAAACATAAATTGAGGGCAAAATAAATACTTTGTTTCAAAACTAGAGTTCAGCCATGGACTATTTGGAACTTTAAAGACATAAGTGATCCAACAGAAAAAGAAGTGATGGAAAACAGTACTAATTATCTTGTTAATGCCCTTTGTAGATAAATATTTGACTTGAAAATTTTATTCTGTTGTAGTAGTACATAGAGCTTGCATAATGGACTATGTTCATGTTATGTTATGCACTATATGAATGTGGAACAAAAAAATAATCTGTGCCCTAAGAATTCCTAAGAGAAAGGAGACTGGGTGCACACACAAGGAGAGAAATGGGTTACTCTATGGGGCTGTCAAATTAGACGTTTTTAGTAGGCACTGTATTATAAAAGATCTTAAGAAAAGGATTGAAAAAAGGATAGAGAGTGTTTATTTTTGAATATGGTTTCTAACACACATTATTTCTTACCTCCTAAGCCTTGTGGAGTTGATTTTTGTTTTGAGGAATACTGCCTTTTAAGAAAGAAGGAAAAAGTCCTAAATTATTTTTATTTATTTTTCAAACATTTCCAGAATTCTATGCATACACTGAAAATCATCAAACATTACAGAATACGTGCTGCCAAGCTATCACTGACTTGAAAAAAAACCTCCCATAATTTTAATCAATTTGAAATTTGTATTAAATATGGGTCAATAAAGCCTACATGCCATCATGCATTTTCTGTTAGCCTATAGCTGTACAGACATTGCAGAGAAAAATTAACTGATGCTGGATTAGGGTTATATTAACCATTATAGCATGTACTTTTTAAATATGTACTTAAACTGCATGAATGAACTCACTCTGTCGTGGCTGTGCAAAATATGATTTACTGCATTTTTCTATTAGGTTACTACAAATATTACATGGGGCATTCAACCACAGCCTATGCCTGTGCCAGTGTGGGTTATAATTTTGGCTGTCCTAGCAGGATTACTGCTCTTGGCTGTTCTAGTGCTTGTTATGTACAGGGTAAGTACTGTAATGTTGGTTTTATGTTGTTTTTCTCTTCTCCTACTTGTGATGTATTACTTCCAATAGTGCAAGCCACTTGCAGAAATAACTTAATTTCCTAATCATCTGAATCTGACTTTCTGGATAAATTTTTAAAAATTTTCAGCTTTGTTCAGAAGTGGAATAAAAGATGGGGTCTGTGATCGTGCTGAAGTACTCAGTTTAATTTTTCCAGTTGGTATTTATTGATTTTGGAGGACTAAAACCTGGAAAAAGAAAAATATTCAAATAACAAGATCTGATGAAAAAGCAATGAGAAAGATAAAGGGTGAGCCTATATTTTGAAAAGCAGGGTCACGGAATTTTTTTGTTGTTCTTCAAATTACAGATGGGCTTCTTCAAACGTGTGAGACCACCTCAAGAAGAACAAGAAAGAGAACAACTGCAACCTCATGAGAATGGGGAAGGAACRTCAGACGCTTAAGCAGAGTTTTATCTGTAAGACGTTCTGAAACTTTTAAAAGCCCACGTCATTGTTACAAATACTGGTTTCCCTTTTAAGGAGCAAACACTCATGACTGTGCTGTTGCTGATTTCAAAAGGTATCAGCACCTGCAAAATAAGAGCAATATATATAAATCTTCTCTTTTGTATTAATCACGTTGACACATGTGACTAATGCATATGCACTGATATGTGTGTAAGAAATTTAAGTAATACGTAGTGCTATGATTTTGCTTATTGGGATGTAGGAGACCACACGTTTTCTCAATTCACAGACTGGCTTTACATGTATTCTACATAGATTCCATTTATACTCTTTAAGACAGCAGCTTCCATAGATACTTGCTGGATTACATGTTTTGATCGATTTTTGTTGTAGTACACTACACTTAATTTCCTAGCTGATGAAAGCTAGTTGCACAAAAACAAGCATAACTTGTTTTACAAAGCTGGAGGGTATTCTTTGACCCATTAATTCTGCTGATGATTTTTTTCCTCCTGCTCAAAAAATATGAAAAATTATTCAATGGAATCATTAACGTGATCTTCTGTGCATCCCAGTTCCCCTTTCTGCCCAGTCATCTGTCCYCTGGGATCTTACTATTCTGCAGTCTCCTGTTTCCCCTCTGGACTTCACAGATACTACTCTCCGAATCCTAGGTCTCTTACCTTAGATATTGAGGCTATAGAAACAGAAGTGAGAGGTAGAAAACTGGGGATGTTGTACTCAATAGGGGATGCAGTGGAAGGATGCAGGGTAAGATCCAAAGACTGTGCTATTTCCATGGAGCAGGATAGATGTGTCACACACAATTCTTGGCAGTATGGATCAATTCAGGTACTGCCAGGGACAAGATGTTGGACTCCAGCTGCCAAAAGACATGTCTGATACGAAAACCGGTAGCCTTCATGCCCACAGATCAAACCTCCACAGAGCTTAAAGTTGTGTTTTCTTGGGCTGAACTTCCATCTCTGGCAAAACAGAGAGGGAATAGAGGGAATATTTGTGACAGATTACCTGATGCACCTTGGGGAAGCTGCTAATAGTTTGCACGTTCTGTAGTTTACCTTTTCAAAGTGCAGCATTGAGTGCTACAGAGACTGTTTAAGCTACAGTATCTGCCGGCAAAATATATCTAGATTACATCAGTACTTTAGCAGTGCTCGCCCCTGCCCTGCCACCTGCCCTGAAAGAACAGCTAGCTTGTCAGTGAAGCAGTRTAGCCAGCAATATGAAAGGGGTTGATTAACAAAGGCTGATTTAGCTTGTTTAATACTTATCTTGCACAAAAGTCTCCATTTCATTACCAGAGAAGACACTAAGTATTTTCTGTTTCACTGTTGGCTTTTAAATATAGTAAACTTCAGTGAGTTAAAGCCAAGAATTTAAATCTTTCTTAGCTTACTTCCCTCAGTATTGGTCCAGTAAAATAGCATCTTACACTTATGAAAGAACACAAGAAGGTGGCCTGTATGTATTCTGGTAACCATGTAACTGCTAGTTAGGAAGTTAGTTGGCTTGGAACCACCTGTAGCTGTCCTGCAGAAATCTTAAGAGTAGGCATACTTTACTTGAGATTTCTTTATTCTCCATTCAAAAAAGAGAATAAACTACCATATGAACTCCTTACATGCAGCAACATACAAAAAGGAAGACTTCTACTATAATTATACCAGTGTGGTTTCTATGTTAACAAACTCTTAGAGGGACAAAAACTCTTTTTGGTTTGGTTTTGTTTTTTTTATTATTATTATTTTATTTTCCAAAGGTGCAGCTGTCCCATAAATACTGCAAAGCCCAGTAAACCCCAAATTATCTGAAATGAACAGTTCTATTCAACTTTCATTTCTGCGTACTTTCTGAGATTTAATATACACAAATGACTTTCACTGTTAAGTCTACTCTTTTTCACTAAACTGTGATGGCACTTGAGTCATTAAGGGAGACAACACAAAGTTAATGTTGGGACCAGTTTGTACTTCAGATATAGGCTTGCATATTTATCCATTTAAATGTTTTTGTTTTAGAGAATTTCTTTAAATTTAGTTTATATGAGAGGGTATAGGGCAAAATTCTAGTTCCACTGACTTTTCAAGATCTTCATTGCAGTCAAGGTTTCATTCTTGCCCTTACTTCTAGTATTGTAACTACTAATAGAGACAAGACTCAGGAGTCAGGCTTTGATCCTTGCCTCAAAATGTGATTTTTATAAAACATACATTCATTTCACAGACTTCTAGGCTTTTAGTTCACATACGTTGCCAACTGATTATCTATATGCAAGAGGATTGTTTTTACTCTGTCTTAATTTTAGAAAGTTAAGAGGTTTAAGACACTGTTGGTAGACAGGTAAGAGCTCTAATTCCTGCATGTGTGTTTTTGTTACACATACACACTGTGTTGACTTGAAATTCAGTAGACTACTTGCACATCTAGGCATTATAAGGAGATAGGGGTGGGGGAAAGCATGGTCAAAATCCCTTCTGCTCACATGTGGACAGAGTACCACAGCCTTGTTAATGTTAGTGCTAACCACATCTTAATTTTATTGTGGCAACTGGAAAATTTTTGCTGTGTTTCAGGATAAAAAGGTACTTTTTTGGTACAACTGCTGTAGCTATGGAAAGTTCCTTCTGTGTATTGAAATTATGATAAGTAAGACTTAAATGGTTTTATATTGTTACATTCTACTAGAAAATAATTGCTTCTCTTTGTCCACTAATTTCCAGATTAATTATTAAAAAAAAATACAGTAGCATAGGCAATTGCAGTATACAGATTACTTAATGAACATAGATATAACACTCCAGATTCAATTTAAAATTACATTTGAGTTTAGGAAAGATTCAGAACAGAGTGCTTTCCTAAATGGAGATGAAGTTGAAGAGAAATCTTTGGTTTCATATGCTATATACAACAATAAGATTACAGTGTGTATATATATGCACTTGTGTTACTATAGTTTTCCCAGTGACTTACAGGCATTGATACATTCTTATAGCAAATACTTTAGTGATGTGGAAACTTCTAAAGAAACCTTTAAAATGTATTTTGGAGTGAAATGAATGCCCCTAAGTCAAAACTGATGTGCATAAGATACATACTGCAAGTATAATAAAATACAAGTATGGTAATAGGTAATTG
The DNA here is from genome assembly GCF_003343005.1 of Rhea americana. Lineage (NCBI taxonomy): Eukaryota > Metazoa > Chordata > Aves > Rheiformes > Rheidae > Rhea > Rhea americana. The sequence continues at coordinate 1,952,221 of NW_028185261.1, read as the reverse complement.
ACTTAATCTTCTTTTGAGAGAGTTATCTTACATAAACATAGCTTTATGTATATAAAATCAGCAAATATGTAATTTTACTCTATAGTAACATTTTAAAGAGCTAGATCTTTTGTAAACAAATTACAAAATTCTACAACTAGTCCAGTTTGCAATTATTGCAGCATCTCATGATGCGTATTAAAAGGTGATTTATACTGCAAAATATGTATTATCTGGTACTATATTTGACAATATTTAGAAAATGTAAAGAGAGGAACGGAATTTATATGTTTACATTTCTTTCAAGAAACACTACCAAAATCTGAATTCACTCTTAAGTGTGACTGCAAAGTCAAACATGGGATACATTTATCAACATAAGTTGAAATATTTGAGAAACATTCACAGATGTTAGTATCAAGCTTATGGATCATATATGCCCCACTTTGATTCATAATGCTTATGAAACATTAAGAAAGTTTGTAATATTTGTCCTTTCTTTATAAATTTCAAGCAAACATTTCTAATACTCAATACTTTCTAAAATTGTTTCCATGCTTAAATAGTCTTCATGGTAAACTTCCACGGGTGTATTTTGAAAATATTTCGGCTGTGTTCAGCATGTTCTTTGTGCTTTGAAAGATTCGTGTTGCATTTTCAAAGCAATATAGCAATAGATTTGTGTTCAGAAAAATGCAGAGAACTGTGCAAGTGTTCCTGAAGAATGAGAGAAGACTTCCAGCATGGCTGTCTTTTGAGGGAATGAGAGATTAGATTTTTTTTGCAATATTCTGGTCTGCTGCTGGTTATCTTGGCATAGGTGCTGCAGTATTATTTCACACCCTTACAAATAGTCACAGGGTAGCATTAGCCCAGTGAAAATCTAATCGGCTTCTGCCTTCAGTCCAGGCTGAGGCTAGTCTATAGTTTAATGAAGCCGTGGAAAACTTGACATTAATTTCAACTGGCTTTGAATTAGGCTCTTGTGTTCAATGCTGTTTTCTGTTAATGAGAAAATTTTTTTTTTTTTTAAGGAAAGTGGAAATTCAAAATTAAAAGGAAGGAGGCAGCCTGCAGATTTTTGAGCCTTCTGGAAAGAAGGGTTTTTTCATTTATCTATTTCTGAGGTAGGAGGAACTCATTAGTTTGGTGGTTGGGGGCAACCTATCACAAAGAAATGCCACACTTGGGAGCATGATCACAGGCTGAGCTCCAGTAATTCTCATTGACTTCAGAAGGACCTGAACTCTTTGGTACTGAATCGCTAGCTTCTAATTCGSAAGTGCAATATAACATTATGATCAAATCTAGTTCATTGCCAAGTTGTTTGTTATTTTTTATTTGTCTAATAAGGGATGTAGCATTTGTTGACTGGCAGTGGTTGATATTTTTAAGGACATTAACAAAACCAGTGTATTAAATTGAGGATGATAAATGAATGCTGTAGAAAGTTTTTGATCACCCACATTGGGTGAGACATGATGTATATTCTGAAGCTTATCTATTACTAACTCTTGAGTTATTGAGAATTGGTACAATGTTCTTCAAGTCCACTGTAGAAAATTTGACTACAGACTCTATAATAATGGTTTTGAGTCTGTAGTGCTACTACTGTTTCACATGATTATGGTATCTAGAATTTCAGCACATTTTTTCCCATTAAAAATTGTAACAAAATTTATGCTTACATGCATTGACCTTCAAATTTTTTGCATTAATAATGACTAATTTGACTCTTGGCTTTTGCAAAGTACATGAAGATTTAATGTAGCATTTCAGACTGCAGAAAACATTTTCAGGTTTAAGTGGCCCTTTCTAGTCCATGAAGGAAACATATGTTCGTTATAATACAAATACTTTGAAAATGTAACAGTTTATTTCTTCATAGTAGAATTTTTTTGCATGGATTTTTGCTTGTGCATTAAATTAGTATAGCGTTGTTTGCATAAGCAGAAAATTAACTTACAAGGCTGCTGCATTTGGGGTTTCTTAGTGATGTAATAAATATGTTAATAAAACATGGAAATATTTTCAGCAACTATGAACTTGTTTCAAAGGCCTTTGGTACGTTCAAAGAGAGCAATTTACATTTGAAGTCACCTTGTTATTAGATCAAATCTTGCAAAGAAATATGTGGATATAGTAGTAAAGTAATTTTGTATTGATATCAAATACAGCTATTAAGCTATGGTTTTCTTTTCAACTCATACTTTCCATCCTAAATCAAATTTAAAATGATTTTATTAGGTTATATTTTTATATATATATATTCAATTTTAAAATGTGATTGGATAAACAGTTTATGAAATGTTATTGTAAGTATTACATTGATTCTGGTGATAAGAATTTTTGAATAAAACACCTCTGAATTAACATGTTTTCTCTGAATCTTTTCCAGGAATAAATACATATATGTATTTTTAACCATACACTTAATTCAGCTGAATATATTTCATAGTATATATCCGTAATCCACAGTAATCTACTAAATATGAGAAGATCACATATAACTTTTACCTTCTCAGCTAAGACTGCATGTATTAGTCTCATGCCAAAAGGATTTGTAACCACACCAAGCAAGAGATCTGATAGAAATTTTCTCTCATCATCAGAAGACAAGTTCCTACAAGAATTTCTTTATAGAAAAATAATTTGTTCAAAAATAATTTTGATTTCATAATTGTTACGTCACTGTGGAAGATGTTCATTTTTTGCCTGTTTGCTATGAAAATTCCGAAAGAGATAGTATTTCTTGTTGTATCTTCAGATTAATTTCTTAGTTTTGAATTCTTTCTGGTTAGCAACTGTATTCATCTTTGTGTGGGGGGCAACTAAATATTTTGCTGGTCAGAATAAAGGGGTACACTTTCATTTTCTATTGACTGAATATTAATGTTGTAATACTTAACTGATACATTAGTTGAAGTATTAAATAGCTCTACATAATTTTGTTAATTTTTAGTAAGTACAGAATACTACAGTTTCAAAATACAAAGGTCAACTTAGACCAAATTTATTGAAATATTTGTATTAACATCTATATATATTTTCTCATATACATAAAAATCAGGATTTATCTTGGATGCTGTCTAAAACCAATCTTCATACAAGATATTTCAGAAATATTTACCACAAACACAGTTTTACCATATCTTACTGATAAATCTTCTAAAAGTGTGGTGCTGAACCGTTACCTTTCTTGGCAGACATATATAACATACCATGACTAAACTTTCAGCACAGAGATGCATAACTTAAACATTTCAAATTTYGGGAAGCACAAACAGACAGTAAAACACCACCTTACTAGTCCTTACGACTTCACTCGCAGATCATGTCTACTTGTTACCATTTTCAGGGAAAGCTTTGCAGAATCCTGTATGTTTACATTTCAGTTTCATTCGTGCAGGGACACTGCGCTCCCTGACAAAATAGATGTTATATGACATCCTTTCAATGCAGGATGATGTATACAGATCTTGTAGAGTAGTTTGAAGCTTGAAAAGTATGTGTAATTTTTTGGGTTTTAGGTCTGTTAGATACTGAATAAATTTCAAATACTGTTTGCACTGTTCATTCAGAGTTGCATGACTTAGTTAAAGTGTAAAGTAGACCTGTCAAGGACGCCATAAAGCTTTAAGGACATGAAAAAAGATTGAGAATTATTTTTTCCCTAATRTTTCCTTAGGAATTCTTACTGAATACGATTTATTGGGCCCTGCTTTCAGAAAAAATAGACTAGAGTAATACATGTCTTAAATTTAATGCTTATCCTACAGAATTGGAACATTAAACACCATTTTTGCCTATTTTTTATTTATTTGAGTTGGAAAACTTCTTAAAAGTTAGGAGAGCTCTGAACTACCTTTAAAGACTGTAGGAGTTACTACTGGTCATATTACCTCAAGTAAATATTTAGGAAGGTGAAATAGATTTCTTTGTATTAGCTTTCTTTATTTCAAAGATAATTTGGTTAAGAAAACATAAGCCTGATCTATGTTTTTTTTCCCCTGAAGTGGGTTTTACTGTATACTCTCTAGATGTAGTCTTTTCTCAGTAATTTATCTAAATATAACACAAACACATAATTTCCATATATTATTCCCATTTGGAAWCCATTTTCCATAATATCATCTTTCATCATGCATTTAAGAGATTTAGTTCGTAAGTTTATAAATGAATAGTGATATTCACATCAACATTAATTTAACAAGTTGCAACTGCAAGTAGGTTCAACTGCTCTTCCCCAAATAAACTTTATGTATTTCTAAAAGTGTGAATCTGAGCATTTGGAAATGAACATGTACACGATCCACACTTTCGCAGTATCACATTACTCATTCATCATATAAAGTCACTACATTAATAGAGGAAGCAAATGGCCAAAAGTACTTSGATAGCTTTCTGCCAGCCCCCTTTCCTGCATGGGAACACATGGTTGCAGGAATTCCAAAATGACTCCAAGTGTAACACTGCCTCTGAGGGTGGAGATGCAGCCCATTTTTCTTTGCAATGCACAGATCAGAGGACCTGGTCGACAGGATGCTAACTAGGCAAGTAAGTACTGAATAAATATTTTCTAAACCAAAAGGGCAATCAATCTCTCCCTTCTCCTGAACTGTCTCAGGCAAGTCCCAAAACAGGCAGGATTGTTTTCATTTCTTTTTGTTAAACTCTTTTGTTTGATTAAAGGTCATTCAAAAGAATTTCCACAAAGTTTTCAGGGCAGGGGTTTGGGGAGTGTTTTGGTGTTGCTAAAGTATAGGGAAACCAACCTAACATCTGTTTTACAGGAAAGTATTGAACACTACCCGCGAAGGAGGGCGCAGCAGTATTCCACAGGCAGTGGCCGGTCATAAGGCACGAGTGGGGGAAGTTGAGCAGTCCGGTTTTCAGCCATCCTAAAACACGCCAACAAACCATAAGCAACTGTGATAGAAAGTAAATTGTATTTCCATAGCTTCAACGTTGATCCTGACTCTGTATGAAGTAATTGCTAATGACAATGAATCATCGTATTTTAGAGAAAGACATTAAATTGCAACGAAAAGTAAGTTAGATTTTCTTTTATTCGAAATTCTAGGACTGCGATGGTTGACGCCATGCTCCTCGGGTGAAGCAGGGCCGCAGTGATGCTGGCCGGCGCCTCAGCCAAGCTGCTCCCCGAGCTCCCGCGGGCTCCCAAGCGCCGGCCCGGAACGGGGGCTGCCAAATGGCGCTCCCACGCCCTCGGCCGCGAGCGCCGCAGCCGCTTCACGGGCGGCGACCTAACGGCCGCGCCGCCGCGCGCGCGCCAACGGCTCCCGCCGCCCCGCCTGAGAGGGCGCCGGGCGCAGCGCTTCGCGCCACCCTCACGGGGGAGGCAAGAACCGGACCGGACCGGACCGGACCGGACCG
>NW_028185261.1:1939177-1946331 GCF_003343005.1 Rhea americana | reverse complement strand
GCCGAGGCGCGGTGGCGGCGTCGCCGTCGGGGTGAGGGGCGGCGGCGGGGCCGCCCCCGAGCTCATCCGCCCGCGCGTCGCCCCCGCGGGCGGAGCGGAGGAGGCGTTTTACCGCGCAGCGCTGAGCTGAAGAGAGCGGGCGGCTTCCAGCGGCAGGCGCGGGTGCCACGGGAGCTCGCTTCCGTCACCTACCTTAAAAAAAAAGAAGAAAAAGAAAAAAATCTCCTGAGCTACTAAGGGCTCAGATTAGGATAAAAACATTCTTTTTCTCATCATGCTGCCTTTCACAGAAGAATTTCAAAATGGTTTCAAGCATTAATTATTTAAGACCTCCTAGCACCAAGGCTCCATATGGGCAAATCACTTAAGCATATGTTTAAACTGTGATTTTTTTTTCCCCTAACAAGCATATATGTATGTTTCTGTTTTTAATTGATTTCAGAAAGATGCAAAATGATACAGTTTTAGGCATATGCGTAATATTTTGGTGGAGTGAAACTCCTTTACAAAACACCAAAGCATCTATGTTAATTAGGAAACATAAGCGAAGAGCCTGAATTATGGCCTCTGCTTGCAGCTTCTTAAAGATGCAGAGAAAGAAAATAGGTTCTGTAAAATATGAATGCAAGTAACAGTCATTTTATATTTTTATATATGTATTTGTGTGTGTGTTAGAAAAGTTAATGATAAACCCTTAGGAAAACTGAAACTAAATCAAGGTATTTTAATTTTTGTTTTGCAGAACCTTAAATGATAGGAATTTTAGAAAGGTATTGAGTGGAATGTTTGGCTTTTGTTTTTCCTTCTCAACTGATGATTTTTCATTGTTTCGTACCTTACTCTGCTTTTCAGAGGAGTATACCATTAATCACCAAACAACCCCTATTAAAATACATCGTCAGCATTTCTAACATGTGCAGTTGCACATTTTAGTTACTAAGAACTGAATGATCTTGCAAAAAAAAAAAAAAGACATATTTTGTAACTCACTGATCCTGTTTGGTGTCAGGTACCGATTTTATTTCAGGAAGCTTTATTACCTTATTGCCTTCAGTGCTAGCAAAAATCTTTGGCACTAAATTTGACGCCAGTGCTATTGCTACACTGCTGCAGTTACATAACTGTGCATTTAGATGCTGTTGCTTTCCTTTATTTGCTTATTATGCTTTATAGATTTTGATGTATTTGAGTCCTGGAAGTGTTCAGTAGTACACAGCTTTCATGATTAATCCTTGTTCGTGAATGTTGAAGATGATGATTTGTACTTATCCTCAGTTACCTTTAAATGCAGTTACAGCTTTATTTTGTTGTTGGATACTGTATCTTGTTGGATACTCCATCTTTCAGCTTTTTAAATGATCTTGGTGTTTTTTTCCTTTATATAAAATTCAATAGTCCTCAACAGGACTGTTCTGAAGAGCCTGAAGCGCGTTCCTGTAGCAGCCTCAGGCCCTGTGCTGGGAACTCCCAGGGCAGGCAGCGGCCTGGCTCCTGGAAGTAAGCAGAAGGAATCTGCCTGAATTTGAGTTTACTCTATTTGTTTGTGACTCCAGTGTTGCAGATGGGAAGGAACATTAACATCCTAAGAGAGGGAATGTGGAGAGCTATGGTTTTGATTTGCAGCCTTTTCTCTTGTTTGACATTCCTCTTTTGATACCTCTGTTATGTCCAAGCTAATTATACAGCTTTACAGATCAGTTATCTCCTGGATTAACAGACTTCTGCCAGTGTAATGTTACACTGTCTCAGAAAAGATGCTGAAGTCTGAGCAGCAGCATGTAAAGGTTTGGAGAGCAGACTCTGCTGCTGACACACAAATGCAGTAGTGAGAAGGTACAGTTGCACATAATTGAATGGTTTCTTTTTTCATCTCCTTTCTCCTCCCTTAAAAACAACAGGAAAGCTGCCACTGCCAAAAGAAATAACTAAATTTTGAAGACTAGGCAAAGAAGACATGCACAAGAAGGACTCAGTTCATGGAGTTACTCTGACTTGTGTTACGTCATGAATATAGCTATTCTTTCAAACTTTAGAAGAAATATCCAGGAAGAGGGAGCCAGGCCTCTGTGGCAACTGTGGCAATTGCCAACGTGTCTCTGTCTTAGATTCAGGTTATGTACCTACGCAGAGAGTTTTTTGTTTTCTGTGCAGCAGTTTTAGAAATCTGGACTCTGATATGCGGAAGTGATTAAGAGAAGTCTGTGGGAGCTCTGAATACTCAGAAGCTGGTAAATTACAATTCTGTCCTTGATTCAAAGCAAAACTGTTTTGGTTTTCCATACATTTATCCTTATCAAGATGTCTTCTTTACAGTAAATATGGAGATATATTCCTTAATGTTTGAGATCCACAGGATATTCTGGATGTGGTGCGTTGTTATTCTTTTTATAATGCAGGTATTGTGCAATAAGCAAAGCAGAGACCACTAATTGAATAAGTGATACTTAACTGCATCAGTTCTGTAGCAAATCTATTATGTATATTGCATGGACAGGATTATTCTAGAAAAAACGGTCATTATGTAAATAGATGCGATCACATTATGTATAGACAACACATAGATTGGCATACACCGTTTCAGTGCTGGAATTATTTTCATTTTGCAACCTTAATTAGAGTTGAAATATGTTTTAAAATAGTTATTATTTCTCTAAGTTTTTGTCATAAAACTGTGTGAAGTTCAGTGCTTTGAGTACCCTTCCATATCTTTTGAAATGACAGTATACACAAGACCTGCCATCATATTCATTATAGACCATTCCAAATCCACTTCTTATTCTAGAATTCAGTGAAAAGACCTTTTGGGGGGGGGGCAAAGGGGGAGAGGAAGGATTAGCAGATGGTTTTGAATATAACAGGAAGATCAGCTTGATTTTTGGATGGGATGAAATTGAAAACGGTAGTAGGATGTAATTAAAAAGTGGTAACAGCTAGTAGTAGTTCTGAACAAAGGAGGAAGGAGAACTGGAATGGCTGTGAATGTTTATGCAGTTTGTTCCATTCATTGAGGCTAGTAAGACAAATAYGTGCTTGCTTGCAATACCTGAAAAAAAATGGGATTCCTTGACTGCCCCCTTGGAGGCAAATTCCCAGAGGGGATGCTGCCTTTGGAGTTTGAGTCTGTGCCCATTCCTCAGTAGCATTGATTTGTGTCTCGTGATGTTGCTATCTAATGTTCTAGACAAGAGAATTCTAGTTAAGATTTTTATAAAGTCTTTGGTATATTGCCATATTCTTTCTGATCATTCAAGGTGATAAAAGGAAATGCAAAAAAAGTTATCTGAGATACTGGAGTAGAAGTATTTCTCTGACATATGTGTAACTTAAACTTTTTAAATCTTTGTTTGCAGTATTAGTTTCTAGTTAGGAGATCATTTTCCTTGTGATTTATATTGGTGTCTAGGTAGTGCTTAGGTATTTAGAGCAACTTTTGGTTTTGATTGCTTGTTCTGTTTAGGTGGATTTGAATTTAAGGAGTGATACTACATAGTGATGCACCTCTTAAAATACATATGCTGTGGAATTTAAAATGCACTGCTGTGGGAATGGTTTATTTGCTTAGTGGAGTAACATTAAAGTTTTCTTTCTCTGCCATTACTGGGCAGGGGATTAGAAAGGCAGTAATAAATGAGTGAGGAGTTAAAAGATGTATAGGAGATTCTGTAGAATAGTTGTAGAATTCTGTAGAATAATTTCCTTCTATAAGGAAATTATTAATTTTCTTAACTGTGTAAATTATGTAGGATGTGGTTCCTTCTCACGGAGTTAGGGATGCCTAATCAGAGACTTGTGATTTGCTCTAGGGTTGAATTTTTCTGCAAGCAGCAACACGGCATTCTCAGCCAAGAGGTGTTAGAATGTAATCAGTGTCATGGAAAAGATGTATTTTTAAGTTGTCAAAGCTTACAGATTGTTTTCTATTGGGAGGTGGTGAAAATGGTTTGCAGTTCTTAAAATAAAAGACTTCTGATTGTTTTTAGAAGTATTGGATGTAGACATTCAGTCAGAATCAGTATGTATTTGTTATATAAAAGAACACTTAAAATTTGAGGAGGCTAATTTTTAATCAAGTGAAAAATTATTCTTTAATTATCAAATAGAACTCAAAAGTATTGCCTACCTACTCCAGCAAAACGGTATTATGCAAGCAACAAGAGCAATGCAAGCAAGAAACTTCAGCACCTCTGGAAATGCATTCAGAAAGCTCGTCCTTTGATTTTTGCTGCCTGATTTGTTCAGCTTTATTTACAGCTGAGATTTGTAGTGATGATTTCTCAGCTAAGTGAAAAATATGTAAGATTCAAGACTTGTCTTGAGTTATTGAAGACATGGCCTTAAGTGACTTAGCTTTCTGTACCACTGCAGGATATCTAGAAACAAATAATAACAAAGTAAAGCTTAGTAAAAACTGTAGAGCAACAAAAAAACAGACAGGGCATTAGGAAATGGAAGGGTGATTGAAACATCTACAGTTTGGGTCAGAAATGCGTGATGAAAAGGAAATATGGATAGATAATCTAATCTTGTGTCCTCGTGAACCATGATGGGTCACTCAGTTGCTAGTAAGTAGAGGATTTTTTCCTTCCCAGAGCACAAATTAAAAAATGTGTACATTTTTCTAAATTTCAGGGAGAAGTTTGAGATATAAGCAAAAGGGTAGTGAGGATTCTGAAGAGGTAAGCAGCTCTCATGTACTGAATGCTTGCTTTTTAATGAAACTTGTTATATATTGTACAGCATCATGTTCTGTAATTCAAGAAACTTAATTTCAAGAAACTTGCATTGATAATTGTTTTTCTAATAAAGAGCTGAGAGAAACAAGGGCAGAAATGTATGTTAGTTGTCACAGAAATAGGACTTACAATTACACCCTGATGAGAAGTGGCAGGATGCAAGAGTACTTAGTGATGGCAGGAAGCTACGTGTTGCAAGGTGGTAGTTTTTGCAGTTCTTACTTGTTTTGTTAAAGTTTCATTACTTCTCTCTAGTCTGTTGGCAGATAATGCATCATCAAAGACCGACCAATATGTGAAAAAATTTATGGAATTGCTGTCAGGCTGAAAAAAGGCAGTTTCAGGATTTGGACTAGAACAGCTGATCTGTGTTATTGGAGATCTGTAGCATGCATTATCTGTAAATTGGGTGATAGTAGAGGAAGTCTTTGCAATCTAAGGCAAAGATCTGAGGGGAAGGCTTATTCAAAATAAGTTTAATTCTTGGCATGATCTGTCAAGCTTAGAAAAATAGTGCAGCTTGCCTTAGCRTCATGAATACTGAGTATTTTTATATTCACTATATTCTGCTGTTATGAATGGGGAATTGAGGCGCAAAGGACGCATCTGTTTTGTCATGCTGTAGTACTCCAATTCCTTGTTTAACTTCTGAATTCCTTTAATTGCTTCATGAAACTACCAGATCTACCCCCTCCTACCTACTCCTAGTTTCCCAGACGTATTCCAGCATATCAGGTGTGCTCTTACAAGGCTGTAGCACCTGAATAGTCGTCATCTACACACCTACAAGAAGCTGTATCTAGTAAGCTGCAAAGCAGCTGTTGCATTTATTGCTTTGCTTTTCTTGGCGCTGTAGTTGTTGTAGGAAGTACATGAGATTTGAAAGCAATTTTCCTGCTAGCACATGTTTGTAGGGAGGATGTGAATGTATGCAGCTTTACAAGCTGCTGAAATGGCCTCTGCTGGGAAACTTGATTTCTTTTCAGCTTCTAAAGTTTCTTCAGGAGTGGGTTAAAGCTACTGTCCATAAGCCAAGTATTTGGTAAGGAAGGCATCACTCAGGCTGTACCTTGTCTTTCCAGCTTGGAATAGGCACTCCGGATTCTAGGTCTCTGTAGCTGCCTGAAAAGCGGTAGGTGTCTGGGAAAGGGCCATCCTTCTAAGCGTCGTCTGAGGCTGTGGCACAAATAGAGCATATGCCTACCCAGTCCTCACCACGCTGTCTTCATTCTGCATAGGTGGAAGAAAGTTAGGACATCATCACTCTGATGAATGTATTGCCCTGTTGTTTTGGGAGAGAAGGATCAGGAGGGGGTCTTGCTTAGACCTTCCATGGGGGGGGGTGTACTGTAGCTGTAGTGTGAGCAGGCTCTCACGTTAACCAGGTGATAAACATCAGCAAAGCACAATGCCATCCTGCGCAGAGGATGTTTCCAAAGCACCTGTTATCTTAAATGCTGCCTCGCGCACACAGGAGTTAGGTGTGGCAACTAGCAGTTCTGTCAAGCAGCAAACTGTATGATACGCTAYGAACTGCATGAGCAGTTATCAGGTATCTATAGATAATGTGAATAGAATCTGTTTTCCTATCTGAGTTGGGCCAGCTGCAGGAACCAGTAGTTTCCAAATGATGCTTCTTGCCCTCTGAACGCAAGCACGTTATGCATTCTTGTAAACAAAATACTGACAGGACTGCAGTTTATTGTACTTGCATGGCATGATCCTGATGATGTAAGTGTATTTTTGTCTGATCTGTCTCCTGGGAACTATCTTGTATGACCTGCTAGGATTGGCAGGACTAGGGAGTGATATTCTTTCCAGTCTGTGTGCATAAGCCCCCAAAGGCTCACCAAGTGGAGACATGAATGCTGTCTGATTCCCTTGCTGTCCTTATTCCTTCCCGCTCAGTTTCTTCTTTCTTTCTCTTCCCCTAGGTTGTGATTAAGCTTTACTGTACAAGCTTGAAAAGTCTACACTGACTAAAAGCTGGTAGCATTCAGGCTTCAGGGAGCAGTAGTTACACACTTTGATGTGAGGATGAGCTATTTGAAGATGATAGGCTACAGGGTCAGACTCTCCTGCTGGGCTTTCCATATAGCCCTCCTCATTTAAACATTCTGCATCTGCTGTTGGTAGCCCCAGGTGCCTAAGGCAGTGGACTCCTACCAGTGAAAGAGGTAAGAGGTGGTCTGTCACTGCGATTACATGGAAGGAAATTGTAGCTCTAGATAGGATAGAGACAAACAAATTTCTTAAGACTTCTGCCTTCTGGTTTTCCTTGTCCTGTTTTGAAAGATTTGGATGTTTTAAGCTGCAAATAGTGGCTGAAGAGCTGTGGTAGGGAGTGGCTTTTTGTATTTAACAGGGGTTGTGGGATGTGAGTGGGGGACAGATGCTGAGAGCCATAAGCACTGAGAGGAA
>NW_028185261.1:1893685-1939128 GCF_003343005.1 Rhea americana | reverse complement strand
AAAAAAAAAAAAAAAAAAAAAAGAATCTTAAATATTTTAACACGTGTCTGTGTGTTCTCATTGAAGTATGGTGTTGGCATGACCACTGCACCCCAAAAGGGCTCTCAGGCCTATAGAGAGTGGTTAGATAAGTGTATGCTTTAGTTATACATCTGAACRTTTGCTTGAGTGTTCCTACAGAAAGCAGTGTTGTCATGGCCAGATAAATTGTATGACTGACCTGTTACTGCAGTGCCTATGTTGGAGAAAACAATTAAATGTAGCTCTTTCAGTGTCTAGCCAGTCATTAATAGTTCAGCTGCCTCGTTTGAAATGTTTTCCTCTGGGTGACATATTGCCTTTATTTCTTTTATTTCCCATCTATCTTTTACCTGTATTGAACTACTGATGTTTCCTGCTTGGAGGTTCATGTAATTCCTGGGTTTTGTGTGATAGGTTGTTCTATTTGCAATTGGCTTGTAAAGGTGCAGCTCATAGCAGCATTTTCATYAGTCAAACTGAAAGCTTTTCCCTTCAGAATCATTGGTGTGTCTGCTTCCACTGATTGCAAGAATTGCAGTAAAATCATGCAAGGTATACTTCATCTTTTCATCCCATTTCTGTAATAAAGTACAGAAGCTACATCAAGCTCTGAGCCCCAAATTATCATATGACACTGCCACTAAATCACTGGGGCAGATTTGCCAAGTAGATTTAGATTAACAGTCAGAAAAACCCACAATCAAGTGAAGACAGCGTTTGTACTTTGAGTCTTGAGGTTTTTTTGTTGTTGTTTTTCCCCTCCAGTATTTCCTCTGATTTTAGGGTAACTAAGAGGACTTAGAATTACAGAAGCATTCAGTCTGGAAGGGATTCAGGAGCTCTTTAGTCAAAGCAAGATCAACACTGAGTACAGACCACGGTGCTCAGGGCTTTGCCCTGTCAGGTCTTGAAAACCTCTGAGAACAGAGATTTTCTAGGAAACCTGTTCCAATGATTATTTATCCTCAAGAAGAAAAAAAAAAAATCTTTATATCCCTCAGAGCCTACCCTGCCTCGGTTTGACTGTTGTCTATCGTTSTTCTGTCATGCATCTCAGTAGAAAGCTTGGCTCTGTCTTTTCAGTTACCTTCTTGTAGGTATTAGACAGCTGTGTGTTACTGAACAGGAGAAACTAGTAGTTTTATGTTGAGTAGGTGCAGAACATCAGTAGAGTGTGTGCTTGGGCGAATAAAAGCTGTTAACGCAAATTATGCTTTGTGATGAATATCAGGGCATTATTTCATTATTTGTGGAAGCGAGGGAGAAAAACTTCTACTCTCGTAGAGCAGGAGAGATTTTCTTTGGATTATGGACCACTAGTGCTGAGAAAGTCTTGTAATTAAGCTGACTGAAATAGTGACCAAAAATGTGCCAGGYAGAGAATCTTCTGCTCAATACTGCATAACAACCATGCTATCACAACTATTTGCCTCTAAATTAATTGCAAAGTTCTTCTGACTGTCTTTCCCTTATCCTTATACAAGTCTGTCTCCTTCAGTAGTTCATGAACAGATAATCTCAGAAATATTTATGTGCCTTTGTTTCCTTCGGTCCAGTTGGAGCTTTGTCAACCTTTCAAAAGCTTCCACAGTATCATAGATGCTGAATGAATCTGATTATTCTAGAGGGAAGGCAGCACTTAATGTCTCATTTTTAGTTTTAATGGCAACAAAAGTATTTCCATCATCTTAGCATAGTTTCCGTGGTGCTAAGTTGTTTTCCAGTTGGTCTCTACAGGAATTTGGCCACCTGGTGCAACAGGAGAACTTGTGTGGCTTTGCTGATGGTGTGTGTATTGGAGGCACAGTTGGTAGGCTGATAATTGCATGTTCATCTCTAGCAACCATCCTTAGACTGGATCCTGGAGCACTTTATCCTATGCTGAGCTGTGAGGAGGCAATAATGATTCAAAGTGGCAGTGGTTAAACCATTAATATATTTAGTATTGTCACTACCTAGATAGCATCCATRTGTGTGGAAGTGGTGTATTTTTGTGGGACCAAGCTTGATTTAATTGCTTTGCCTTATAGTTTGATGTAATTTGACCTGTATTTCTGTGTTTTAAGATCTTCTTGTGACATTTGTGGAATTCTACTTGAAATTAATAGAAAACTGCAATATTTTTTCTAAGAACAAATGTATATTTTTACAGGTTTTTTTTTGATTTTGATGATTTACGTTGTACAACTTGACTTTTAATAAAAGGTTATATATGCTAGAGTAGCTTGCTGGGTGCTTTTTTTTGGTTGTTGTTGCTGCAATATGGATTTCCTATCTAGCGTGCTAAAACAAACAGCTTCCCACCATGTGCTTATGTACAACACCATGATGGCAGCATCTCCAGTAGAGGGGGGAAGAATGGCCCAAAAGGGAATCTAGAGACACATTGGGAAAGGAGCATATATGAAAGTAGCAAGTGTGCTACAGTAAGGAAATGAAGTCTTATTGCTTTATATTGACTTTCAGAAGCCATTTGGAGCCCCCGCAAATGAACTGAATGTTGAGGAAATACAGATTTGAGGAAATACAGAGCAGTAATATTTATAGGGAACATAACAAATACATATWTTTTTTTAAAACTCTGTTATTCAGTTGTGGCATGGTTTGGAAACACCAACCTGCAAACTTCCTAATTTTATTTTCTGCATGCTTGTCAGTACATACTGGACTTCTCCAAGGGGATGGAGAATCTTTTCCTGTAAGTGAAAGATAGATAAATATTGCTATAATAGTACAAGTATCTTTCTTCAAGCAGTGTTTTTGCAGAGGGTTTTGCAGCTTTTGGGAAAGGAAAGTATTTTCAGAAAAGAATAGTGACCATCATATCATTGAATGTATCAGTAGTTTTCCTTCATAATTAGTAACAGGCAGTGACATTTGAATTACTAGTTTGTAGGTTACATTATTCCACTGTGAGCTTATACAGGAGTATCTGTCTTGAAGTTAAAACCTTTAGGGCATTAAATGTCTTATTTGATGAGGGCACTGTTTTGTCTTCCTGTGACTTTCCTCCTGATCTGCCAAATTAAAGGGATGTTTTTAGAACTTTTTTCAGGTAATTCTCCCTAACCACCCCCAAAGAATTCTRTGGAACAAATCTCATCTCATTCCAAAAACCTACTTCATTATGCTATAATAAGATGATTTGTGCTGCATGGTTACTGGCATACTCTTCCTCCATCCGAGTGTACTGAACATTAAGAGGTTGGGTTGGCAAATTATTAGAAAATCTCTATTAAAAAAAAAATCCGTCTTGTCAGAATGGTGACACTGGGTTTTTAGTTTTGTTTACAAAATGAGATTGATTCATTACAAATTGAGAATCAATGAAGTTAATGGATGGGGAATGCATGTTTATTTACTAATCATATGATAGGCACTTGGTCATTCTTCTGGAAAGTATATAATGTAGGGTGGACATTTAAGATAGCAGATCTAAAATAGTATATTACAGTTTTGATGTTTCTCTCCTCTAGGTTCTTCCTAGTGTTCTAAAGCAGAATGAGAATTTTTAATATTTCTTTTTATTCCTTCAACTCTGATGCAAGTAGAATGGTATAGGCAGTCATTTAAAAAATGAAGTAAGAACATCACAGGCTTAGCATTAGCCAGTGAGTAACCCGAGATGAAAAAAGGAATCTTAAAATGGCCTCTGAAATACAGGTACAAAGGTGTTCTGGCTTGTAGGTCTCAGGAATTCTATTACTAGATTTTTCTTGCTAAATTGTATCTCTTTTTCTACTAGCAAATTTATTTGATGTGTGGTCATTTTATTACAATTTCAAAAATGCATAATCAAATATTAATCCTTTATCTCAATCAGACTACAGAAGAAGATATCTTCAATGAAGAAATGAATTCTAAATAAGTGAAGCTCTGTAGACTACAGCACTTTGTCTTGTCTGTTGCATATCTCCTTTGCCACAGGAAGGCAAATTTCTCAGCTTCCATAGTGACTAAAGTTTGAATGATCATGTTGAATGTCTAACTATTACAATAAAGTAGCAGCAAATAAAAATGCAAGATTGCCATGTATAGCTTCACTATCATGTCAGTTCTGAATTTTACTGAATTTCTTATTCTTTATACCAATATGCTAGCACAGCAAAATATGTGAGAGAGAAATCAGAATTTTCATTACAGAATTAYCACATCCTGTGAGTTCACATGCTCCACATCGGGTGGTGAAACAGTCTGGTTTTAATATGCAAGTTGAATGAAGAAGGCAGCTAGTGGAGGGAAAAAACAGCATTCAACTGTTTACCATGCRAGTATCTTGCAAGAGTTTGTGGTATACATGTAAAGATATTCCAATAGAATTCTTTTAATGAGCTCTGTGTATAAAGCAATGTTAAGAGAACACAGAAATAAACATTTTTCACATCTAAATTTCATAGCTGTTGTTCAAGAAGCACATAAAAATATTTTTAAGGGGATTTTTTTTCTGTTTATTTTATGTATCTTACTAGATGCACTTCAAAGTATTTGGGAATATATTCCTGTTGAGCATGTGAGTGAGAGGTTGCAGCAGTATTGATTGGTCTGAAGATAATCTTGCGTGGTTATCACAAGCATGATCATTCTAGGAAGGTATTAACTGATTAGACAGCGGTAATCATGAAGGATACAGCCTGTAAAGAAAAATATATTTTTAATTTATTTAATAAATTTCATTAATATTTGACTGTAATCAGCATTTGCAGAATGAATATCTTACTATTTCAGTTTTGTTATGCACATGGTCTGAGATCTTGGTTGGAAGTGTAACAACTTACAGTGGTATTACTCAGCTGTTRGTTACAGGAAAGGTTTAAAAATAGTCATTCTTATATACAATGAATCTTAAAACTTGAAGAAGGTGAAATATTAATTTATCTATGCAGTAATACAGATACTAACTCTAACATTGGCCAGATCATGATTATGAAGCAGCTTAACCTTTAGCAATACTTAGAGTTGGACTGTATATGCTGTGATGTTCCCTTTTATCTTCTTGTTTGCTTGAGATATATGTACACACACTCACACTTAAAATGTAAGTTGTAGAAATACATAGATATGAAAGGAAAATAAGCCATTCTGTTTCKAATTGAAATAAAATTATTGTTGCTAAATACATCTAATTGCATAGCTTTTTGTAAAAGCTTCAGCTTTTCTTATAAAAAAAATTCGGTTTTAATTCTATGTGAAAGTATGCTGTGAAGTCTATAAATATTTCTCCTGGAAAAAAAATTATAATGTATGATTGTGAGAAAGCAGACAACTTATCTCTAATGTAATGTGCTTGGTTTTTTTACTGCTATTTTTACTACTAAAATCTCTTGTAAGTCAAAATAGATTCTGTCCTTATCTTTTATTTTTTTTTTTTTTTTTTTTTTTTTTTTTTTTTTTTTTTTTTTTTTTTTTTTTTTTTCCCAAAGTTTTGCTAGGTAGTCAGCTTTACCATACTGCCTGATGTGGATATATTATAACATGAAACTGGTTTAGGTTAAATTTTGAAACAGATGAATAAATAATAGTCTTTGTGACTTGCTGATTTATTATGGACCCTGAATTTCATTCAGGATCATGTGCTGATTTGCCATGAGTGGTTTTTCAATTTACTAGATTTGTAGTCTCCATTTAAAACGCACATCCTGAGCGATTCAATACATCCATATTTATTTAATGCATTTGTCACTTTTTAATTTTCTAAGCTTTCAAAAACTTTAGGAAAATAATGATCTTTCTTCACAGTCAATGCTTTCACAGGCTAAAATACTATGCTGTTAGCACAGAGATTATCTCAGGCTGGAGAAAGGACAGTATAAAAGATGCAGAGAAATAGAAACTGGGATAGATTGTTTTTCAAAGAATATTAAATGAGCAGAAAAAGATGTGGACAAGGAAGAGATGTCTCTACCTGAGATAACAGTAAATTGTTACATCTTTGCTCCACTGCTGTTTGAATCTCTTGAAACAACAGGGTATGTTTGCTTTTAARAGCTGAACAACCTGGTCTTGATCAGAAACTTAGAAAGCAGGACAGTGAGTGAAATGTTTTCTAAACACTATTTTGGGAGTTTTTTAGTTGAATATTTTTCTAATTTGTAATCTCTGTTTTTCTTGAATATGAAGCATGTGTTTGCAATAGACATCTAGATTTGATTAGATTAGGTTAGCCTGTGTCTGTTGTACAGAACATAAAGCCTTTCTCTGTGCAAAAGGCACTGCTGTCCCCCTTAGGATCCAGCCCTAGGTCCTTCAAAACTGTGAATTTGTCAATGGCTTCTGTGGATATTAGTTGACTAGAAATAGGGCAATGTGAATACTATGTTGTCCTACTTACCCAGTTTTGTTGCTTTGTCCCTGGAAGTCAGTAATGTATTCTGCATCACTGCAGAAATTTTTGCTGAAGATGCTCTTTTAAATATACATCTTAGTGTTCATTCTTGCATTAAAATATTTCCTTAGGCAAGCACTAGGCTACTGAACTGTACTGAAAAGATTATATGGTGTTACCTCTACTGAATGGGTCATCCATGTTCAAATGGAGCAGATGTTGATTAGCTCTGAGATCTATGCTCCAGTTTATTTGCTATTTTATTTTTTACAAGATCTTTGCACTACCTAGAAGGACATTTCTCATAATCTCATGTCTTTATTTTTAGWTGAACACTACTAAACAGCACCGTTGACATACAGAAGTAAAATGTCAGGAACAACTTTTTCAAGCAGCAATCCATACTTGCTTTAAAATTATCAAAGTAAATGTGCTTATCATGCATTGTTTTGCTTAAAGATCAAATTAACTATAGGGAAGCTTTAGCTATTGCTGTAACTCAAGACTGTTCTTCTGCACTCGTATTCTTTACCCAGTCACCTCCAGGTTAAAATTTCTTACATGGCTATTTGCTAACTAAATGGAAGTTTCAATTTCCAGAGTGATTCTGCAGAGAGGCGGTACAACTTTTAGTCTTGTACTGGATGCATAAAGTTGTGTAAACATATTTTCAGCTTTTAAGTATTTTTCTTTTCAGGCAGGTAGAATGATTATACTTGTTTTCATATGAGGTACGTTGTTAGTATCTAAATCCAAGACTCTCTGTTCTGGAGAAATTGATTTTCATTGCTTGCTAGAAAGACATGAGTTTGTGGAATTTCTGCAAACGTTTTTGAAGAGTGTGAGTTCAGTTATAATGCACTGAAAAATTACATAGTTAGCTATTGAATGAGATATTCTGTTATCAATTGGGAATATACAGAAATATTTGTGTACATTTAGAAATGACTCTGTGTATGTCCATTCACATCTATAGAGAAGCTATATGTGACTGTGTGGAGTAAGACAGCATAAAAGCTAACAAAACAAAACTGTTTTAGGTTATGGGGGGAGGGTAATTCAGATTTGCAAGTAATTTGATAGCTGTGAGAAGCATAATAATTGAAAATGGTCAAAGAGAGCTTATCCTGGTATCTGATAATAACTGTCAAAGTATAACCACAAAATAGTTTCATTAGTGTTTAGGGGTCATGTAGTGTATCACTGTAATGCACTGTGCAAGRCAGTAAAGTCTGTAGTGATCGATGCGTTGTACCTTAACGACRAGCCAAGGATAGCGGCAGACTGGTGCGCTGTGGTGAGGAAGGCTTACTTCAGCGTAAATCACTCCCCCGTCAGCTAGCTGCTTTCATAACTCACCTTCATGTACATGGATTTTTTTTTTGAGCTTTAAAGGTATATTAGRTTTTTACTACTTACAGATATGCTTTTGTAGTTTGTCATTATCATTACTGTATATTTAAGGAAATGCGAAGTAATTGTTATTTTGTGGAGTTTTTTATGCAAACTTCTTTAAACGCAGATGTATGTTGTCTGTGTAGATAAAATATCCTATTAATTGTTTTGAGTGTTGTTGCACCTGCATTGTTGTACATGCTGATATACATGCTGATATTCTTAGAATATGTGACTTCTCTACAGGTCAGTGCACCTTTCATATCCCTAATTAGATTAGGCCAAAAAATATGGTGTTCTACAAAGACAAAAGATGGGAAAATCTGATTGTTCAGTCAGCTAAGACCAAGCAAATTGCATAGCACTATTTTTCATCTGGTTAACTGATAGAATGGTAATATACTGCAGGCAGTTTCCGTAAAACACATGTAACTATATGCCATTTTAGGACAACTTTTCTGACATTGATGTAAACATTCTTGTGGTAAGAATGAGAAAAGTCTCTTCCTAAGGAAGGACCTATTGAATACTTTAATTCTAGTTCCTGCTCCCTTAAGAGAATTGCTTAATTGGATAGTTGTTTGTGTGCTTGAGATAACTGCCTCGCTTGAGGTGTGAAACTTCTTTTGCTGTAGTAAGTTGGCAGTGAACAGGAAAGGGGACGGTTGACTGGGTCTCAAAGTATCTAGGAAGACTTTGTGGGCTGCGCTCTCTCCCGAGGTGGCAAAAAGGCWGTTTTGCAGCCCTTGTTTCCCTTTTAAGTAAGTGCTGCATTTGTATGAATGTGTATTGGCAGATGTTTCGATATCTTATAAGCTGATATTTCCAGTGGACTTGTCAAAAGACAAATCTCTCTTCTGCTGAGGCAGCACAAATCTAATTAGCTAAAGACTGAGTTCTTTTTTTTAAATTGTGGAAGCTCTGTCAAATGTATTTAATGTTGAGGTATAGCCAACCCACTTACATATGGCAAGTTCTAGTGACCAGAAAACAGCGCAATTCCAGTATCGTCGTCTAGAAAAAGTAGTTTGAAGATATGTCTGGTTCCGCCTCTGCATGTTTTGCCAGCCCATTACATTAGCRTTGTGATGGGAAAATCAGCACTTTCTGAACTCGTATGAGTAGATCAGCAAAACCTTTAGATCAGACTCAATTTCTCCCTGTAAATTCTATGTCTTCCAGGAGATTTTGCAGTTTTATTAGGGTAGTTATGCTGGACAGGTACAAACATGTGCCATAAGGTATATTGTAAGTCTCCTTAGATGGAGAATGGGCTAGTTCCGGTCTGTGCAATCATCATGATATTTGGGAGCTGGCGCTTTTGGAAACACAAAGTGGTTTGTTAATTAGAAGTCCTTTTCCCCTTCCTACTGTAGAAGTACAGCTCTGAGGAAATGTTACCATCTTCTATACATAGCCGACTTTGTAAGATGACAGGGAAAAAAAAGTTGTAGAAATAAAAAGCTGTATTTTGGGAAAGCATTCAATAGACATCTGATCAGCATAATTTTTGCTTTGCAGTAATTACCTTACTGACTATTTTGGGGGATAATCGCAGTAGTGTGAATGCATTTTGAATGTTAAAATATGAAGATGTGGAAAAGGTTTTTATGAAAATGAGTAAAWAACCATACCATTATTTTTGCCTAGAAAACAGCCTTATTTTAAATGAAGGTATGTAATGTTCCTTTGTAGTGTGATGTATTATAACCCTCTCTTTTCCTTTTTTATAGGATCTGTGTTTACACTAAAAGTTCAAGTAAATGATATCATTAGTCATCAGTACCTGCGACAAGCAATTGTAGAAGTGTTTGTTAATTATACGAAGACAAATTCTACTCTTACTGGAAACAATGGAGCAGTATTATTAAAAGTTCCTTATAAATTAGGCTTAAGTTTAACTATTGCATCATACAAGGATGGCTACCTGTTAACACCTTTGCCTTGGAAGACTGGGAAAATGCCAAGTACGTAAGCCTATTACACTTCTAGTATTAAACTTTATCTCTGGGTAATTGAAATTTCTTTCTTCAGTCTGTCTAGCTGATGTCAGCTGAAAATGATTGAATGAAGTCAGTTAAAGAAGATTTTGCCTGCCAATGCAGATAAAAGGGTGACAAACCTGTTAGATTTGTCAGAATTTGTTTTTATTGTAAAAGCTGAAAATATACCTTTCCAAGTCTAAATAGATTGTACTGCAATACTGTGAGAGTATTCCGAGAAATTGTTTTTCCAGACTTAACAAAGGGCTGGTTTTGTGTTCTGCTTTTGACAAAAATCATGTTTTCTCTAATGATTCCTGGAGTGTCTTAGCTCTGCCATTGCTCTGAGTACTTTTGCCTGTTGTTACAGTTTCATTTCAGCAGTTTTTCCTCACAAATTTTTCTGTATACAACTATTCCATTTTCATTTTTATTTTTAAAAATAGTTTTGCAGTTCTGAAAACAGAAGTGAGGTGGGCTATGTTAAGAATTCTAGCCTATTTATCTAGTTATTTATCAATAGAAAACACAGAATAGTGGCATATAGATCTCCTTGTCTAATCAGTTTAATTCATGCTCTGGACTATAGAAGTCACATATTTATCCAGTCTTTATACACTTTCATCTTTGTCTGCTTTCTTCATCATTCCTTCAGAATCATGCATCCTACTAGAAAATTTTGAGATACTTGCACAGTGTAACAAATAATATTATCATTTTCCACAGTATACTCGTCTGTGACACTTTCATTATTCCCACAAAGTCAAGCTAATATATGGCTGTTTGAAGATACTGTTTTAATTACTGGAAAATTGTCTGGTAAGTTCAGTGTATGCAGACTGTAAACTAAAAACTTTATATGCGTACAGATGTTTTCTTAAAAATAAATTATTGAAACATATTGATATTCTCTATCAAAGGTTACTTTGTCAACCTGTGTAATCTTGTGTGGAAAGGAGAGGTTACTTATCCGGTAGCTACTTGAGCACTATTTTTCATAAGGAAAAAATAGCTATTAMTTAGCTAGTCAAAGCTGTGTTTTCAGTTAATTGTATAGCTGTATGTGTGGTAATGATAGATCCCAGACGAGAAATTCACAGAGCCTGGAGAAAGTGTGTTAAACAGATTCTTGTACTGAATGTATTTCTGAGCAGTAATAAAAACATTGGTTGCCTTTTTACCATCATTGAGACAAAGTATTACTCTTTTACAGATGCTAAATCTCAACCAAGTGTTCAGTTTGCGAAATTTTTAATGAAACTTCCAACAGATCAACATATCACAAATGTTACAGCCTATCTGACAGTGCCAGAACAATTTTTAAAAGTGGACAGCTTTCTCTACACAACAGGAATTCTTCTAAATAAATCAGGTATAGTATACATGTTTTTAAAGTTTTTTTTATATTTATATTTTCGTAAGATTTTATGTTAAGATAATACAAGCAGCTAAGTGTACAGTGTTTAGAAAAACCTATGCCTATGCCAGTTAAAAGAGCCTGAGCTGCTCCCATAGTGTTAAATCACAAAGCTTTGTTCCATAGGAATAAGARGAAGATATAAACATGTCAAGTGAGTAACTGATGTCACTCTTTATCATATTCCATGTAGTATAAGTCTGCTTTATATATGAGGTAGTTCTGCCTAATGCTGAAGTACAATTATGAAGTCCTAACTCAGTAAGTGTGTATTTAAATCACTTCCATTTGTAGAGGATTTGAAGACATTCAGGATTTCATCAGACTTGGTTTACTGAAATGGTTTACTGAACACCTTTAAGATATAGTTATGGCTAGTGTATAAATTGAGGGAACTTAAAGAAGGTAGTGGAACTGTAACAGTTCCCTTCAGATATGTTTTTTTTCTGTGTTTTCGCTAGAATTCCTTCAGTTAGCTTTAGGAGTTTTACACATAGCATAAGTATTGTACAAAGGCTATAATTTGGCTCACAGACAGTTCATCTGTGTAAGCTTGTTTAAGCATARTAGTGTTTTCTGAACATCTATTTCACTGAAGAAGCTATGAGGGTTTCATGAGTCATTATAACTCTGCTCTTATGCAGCTGAACCTTTTCATATACTTCTAATGATAGAATCACAAATATTTACTCACGGTTGTTTTTGATTTAAATATAAGGTATTTAAAATACARTAATCTCTGGGAGAGCATACTGTATGSTTCCAGCTCCCTTTTGTTATTTTCTTTCTTGTCTCAAAGGACCCAAAGTTGTGAGGTTCTTAGGTTTATTTCAACATGTGATGAGGCTACTAATTAGTTCATTTGAACTCTGCATGTTCTCTCCTTTAATTTTCACTGAGTTAAAATCATCACACGTATTGATATCTCCACTTACATACATATTCTGAGTACCTTCAGCATCCATATTTCACCTCTTTAAAGCATGACAGAATAAGCAGTGTTTTTCCCCTACCAGTTTTCCTTTCACATCTGTCTGGCATGTGTTTTAAATTATTCATATACTCCTAAAGGAATAGGCTTCCTTCTAGGGCAGGTAGAAGCTAATTGGTATCTGATGCTCCAACAGTTTTCTCACAACTAGCTTCCAACAGCTTGCATAGATTTAACATTATTCTGGTACTTAATAATTCTGTTTCAGCTTCTCTTCACCATCCTGTCACACTGTGGCTTCTGAAGTGTTTGCAAATTAGTGTAAAGAAAACAAAAGAAATAAACTTTCATGCTGAACTGTAAATCCTGTATATGCAGAGTTTCCTTTGAGTGCTTTGACAAGCCTTGTGATTTACTATTCAGTTAGTTTTAACTGCCAAATTAGAAAGTTAATCCTTACAGGAAAATTTATTAAGAGAATTGTTTGAC
Organism: Rhea americana; assembly: GCF_003343005.1. Taxonomy (NCBI): domain Eukaryota; kingdom Metazoa; phylum Chordata; class Aves; order Rheiformes; family Rheidae; genus Rhea; species Rhea americana. Next base: position 1,926,571 of record NW_028185261.1, on the reverse strand, counting down.
TAAGAGGAGAAATGTAGCATTATATATATTTGCAGCATATCTTCAGTTATGAAGTGTTATGTATACTGGAAGCTGCAATTATACAAAAAATCTTATATCATCTATATTCCACAGTTATTTTGAAAGTGTTTTAAGTTGTCTGAGGAGAAAATCCTTTCTTCCCTCTCCTCTCCACCCTCTGTGAAATTTTGCTTACTCTTTGATTCAGCAGTATTGAACCTATATGTCAAAAGTCTGTTTCTCTTTTACAGATTTGGAAATAGCTAATTGTATTTTTATCATAAAATTTAAGAAGTCCAAAGAGAAGAAAACTTGATTCAGAAGTTGGAGAAAAATTGTTTTATCAAGTTAAAGTGATGTTTGTGTAACTGGGTTCTAATGAGGGCTTGCCTTTAGTTATAATGAGGATTGATTCTTAATATTTTTTTTAAAGAGCAACACTATGAATGGAGTACTACAGACAAGATATTTCTTACATTTAGGTTTCAAAAGTATTGAACTGACTCCTCTTGCTGCAATATGTGTAAATGTTCTTTTGGCTGGGAAAGAACTGAAAGTGAATGGTCCTATTCATATTACACTCCCTCTTCCTGCAAGTACTGTAAAATCAGGAGATGCTATTCCTTCGTGGACATTTGATATGAAAACTGGTAAGTGGGCTAAGCTATTTGTTGTTCCACATTGCACCACATGTGTATAGTTTGGAACATAACACAGTATGTTACAGAATGCTAATATACCAATATTTGGAGAGGAATGGTAAATAGTCACAAATTTTATCAGGGTTTCTGTGTAGTTTTTTGATTGAATAACTTGACTTGTTCAAAGGGATTTCCTTCCTTTCATTAGTTCAACAAAGAGTTTTGTTAAAATTCATTAGCATTCATATTAAACAAAGTTTTAGTGTAATTATGGGGTTTTTTTTATTTTCATGAAATGCCARGTATTCAGAGAACATACGTTTTAGATGATGATAAAATTTAAATATAATAATATTGTGGAAGCCTTATTAAAGGGAAGTAAATCAGAAACAAAGATTAGGATGCTTTGTCTTTTAGAGTAGTATAGAGCTAAAGATCCTTTGACATTAAAACTGGCATAGATTTAAATGTAATATTTCTTGTAGTCAACAATTCAGAAAATCAAATAAAGGGGAAATAAGTTATCAAAGGGAAACTTACTGTAACGACAGTGTTTCAGGAATATATATGTAGGAGAAGGAGGCTGAGGATTAGTCATTTGAAACCTTTTGTCATTCCTTCATGTCTAATTTCAATCAAGAGTGAGTAATGAGCGCACACACTTATCCCATTTAGATGTCCTGTATTAGGTCTGTGTGCATTAGTGTGCTGATTGTCTTACATTGCACCTTGTATTTTCCATCACACCTTACCTTGAAACACGCGAGTGCAGAGGTAAGAAAGAGTCTTACTGCTGATTAACGCAAAAAGCTCTTAATGAACAACTTAAGTGCAGGAAGGGACACTAACTCTGACAAAGCATAATAACTCAGTCAAGGAAATTGCACAGTCAAGGAAACTGCTTACCTTAGTTAAAAACGCTCAAAGAACACTAACCTGAATTAAGAATATTCTAATAAAATATTGGTGCCATTGTCTCTTGCAAAAATGAACGGATAGAATAAGTTMTGGCCTAAAAGATTATGTATACATAGTCTGTATACCTAGAAGAATTCAGAAGGGAAACCGGTGACAAAAGTTGGCATTCTTCATTGAAATAAGACTCTTAATCTGTGATGGTAAAGCAGTATAAGGCAATTTAATTTCCTGATGTCACTAGTTGTCTTTTTCTAGCCTCCTTTGCCAGCCCCAGTGTTCACCTGTACCTGTGCTGAGCTGTTTTAATTCACTAAACTAACAGAAAACTATCTCCATAATGTTATTCAGGAAGGAAAGGAAAGGAAAAAAAAAAAAAAAAAAAGACAGCACAGGAGCTGATTAGAATATAGGCCAGTGTATGCTGTGTTTTGAGGGGAAGTAGGAATGTGGGCACTGGAACTAGGTAAGAGCAAGAGCCTGGTGTACTGACCCACCACCATCAAAACCAGTGTTCTTCTCTCAGCTGGAGGACGTTCTCTGATGGAGGCTTTGTAAAGGTGACTTGCTTCTGGCAGGCATGCACTGAGGTGTAGCACATGCACAGAGCCTGGACCCTTGCAAGGAGGGAACAAGGAGTCCTATGGATAAGGAGAGAGACATTTCTGGTATAACCTGAACTAACTTCCACGCTTTCTTCCACTTCCTCACCTTTTCTCTCTAGGGAACCTTTGCAACTGCAGTCTCTGTTTTGGATGCTTATTCTTTAATGCTCTTACTTTTATTTTACCTTTGAGCAGAAACAGTGTGGGTTTTTTTATTATTTTTTTTTCCCAAGGTAACTGAGCAGTTGCAAGTTATTCCTTCATCACAGTTCTGGTGACCGAGGAGAGCTGAGTATGTGAGCTCCTCAGCACATGCTTCAGACTAGCAAGAGTGGCAGCTGGCCCCTGTCTAAGCTGAAGGGAGAGCAGCCAGCCCASTGCATGACGGGGCACTGGCATGCAGCAAGGTGTTGACAGGCACTTTTGAACTCTGAAGTCTTTGAGTGATAAGTCATAATGGTAATCAGAGCTTCCGTGTCAGTACTGATAGGGAACCTGGGCTGTTTGATGTTGTCCTGCAGACAGGTTGACATGCAGAATAAAGATGGAAACTGCTTTCACACATCTACCTGTGCAGTGTTCCACAGTGCTGTTACTGAAAGTGTCCTGGTAGTGAGACCGTTTCTGCCAAGTGAGTGTCTGACWGTACTTTGGCTACTGTAAATGCAGAATTTGTTCATAAATGCTGAATGATTGTTGAATTGATTCTTACTAAGCAATTTGCCCTGTTAGTACCAGAAGTACTCTGCCTTTGAATAGATTGGGGGGAAAAAAGTTTGCATTCCAACATTAAGTTTAGAATGATATCTCTCTGTTTAAAAGGCAGTAAAGCATACAGAATATATGCTTACTAATCATACCTTTAATATTTTTCTTAAATGTGTGCTATTTTCTATCAAGTATATGGGGGAAGATACAGTTTACTAAAGAAGACCACAAAGTTTATACAACTTCTTATACATTTCTTTTTTTTCTACTCAAGAGAGAGCTTCTGAAGACTTAAATTTTTAAATATGATGTTTCGTGTTTTTTTTTTATCTGCCTGTAAAATGTTTACCTCTATACTTGTAAATTTGTAGTTTAAGTTATATTGACATCTGGTCTTAGAGTTGGCAAGACATAAAGTTTGTGCATCAGCTGTTGTTGCTTCCATTTGAGAGAGAGAGAGAGATGGAATACACTTGTAGTTGTTACTCCTGAACTTGGACAAGAGGTTCTGCGGGTAACTGAGAAACCAGCTCTTTCAGGGCTCTAGGCTGCTGTTGCTGGTCTCCTCTGTCAGCCACCACAGGTAGCAAGAGAAGACTGGGAGTTTTAGTGAAGAGAGACATGGAGGAGCAACTATTTTGTTTATTTATTTATTATATGTATGGYTTTTGCCATGCTCTCATCTTAATCTGCTATCTGATGAATATTTCCCTTTGCTAAAAGAAGGATCTTGAAGGCAAGTCAGATAGAGCCTTGCATAAATYTTACTTTTTGCATGCTTTGATTATTGTTTTTCTTGTTTGTTAGAAAAAGTTGATTCATTTTTTTTTTCATCTTCAGTATTTGCAGTTTGAAAATAAGAGGTTGTTTCCAAGAATGGAGAACAACCTCATGTAATTTCACTGATGGTACGCAATAAATGTGTTCTAGTGTGTTAAGTATAGTTTTATCTCTTCCACTGCATGCTTTATTAACTGCAGAAGCTGGCCTGCCATAAAGCCTCTCCTTTACACTGCCAAGCAGATGGTGTGAAATCCGTGGCCTAACAATAGCCTTTCCCTGCTCTGATTGAACTAGCACTGTCTTGGAGGCAGGGGGAGGCGTTCAGGGCAAGCCTTGTTTATCCTACTATAGTTTATTAGATTATATTACTTACCCACTAAGTGCTGCTAGCTAATGGTAAACTTCTATTCATATGCTTAAATTACCTGTTCCTGTATTGAGGCTTGGCCTTCATGCATGCTTAAGCTCATATAATAGGATTTTTTTCCCCCAAATGATTTGCGTGCATATTTGTGAAAGATATTTGTTAATAGAGAATGAGTTATATGAAATTAGTTAAAGTAATTAGTGATGGTACTTAGTTTTTTTTCAAAATAAATGTTGACACACATTTTCAATTAAATTGTCAAGAGACAAAATTGCTTTTTTAACTAACATTTTATAATATATAGCATACAGGAGAAGTTTGCTGCTTATGACCTCGTGTATTTCTGATTAGTTAAATTAAGTTGCTGATGGTTTTAGCTATAGAAGAATGTTGCACCGTATATGTAATACTGTCTTTTTTCAGGTGCTTGGGTAAACCGTGGGCTGGGAATGGTAAAGGAAGTAAATGATCAATTAGTATGGACCTATGTTGCTCCACACTTAGGCTACTGGATAGCAGCTCCACTGCCTGGAACAAGAGGTATTGCAAACAGCTAGAAAAGAAACTGCTGAATAACCCAAATAATGATGTATTATTAGGCTGTCAGTTAATTGTTCCCTTTAACAATAGAAGGCAAAAAATGAGATACAATTTCAACAGTTGGGTAACTTTGAATTCTGATAGTGTATCCTTGTGCATCTATTTTCTACAACTTAATTCTAATGCTGTTGAGGAAAAAGTCTAGACCTTATTTAAAGTTATGTATGTTTACAGTATTGCATCTTTTTGAAGAAACCTATAAGGGAATAGTGACTATAAAGATTTAAAAATCAGCTGGGCTATGTATCCCTTATTCCTGAGGATCATATATGACATGAGGAAATGCAACAAAGAAATTAGACTTGGGTAGAGTGAGTCCCAGTGGATGCTATATTATTTAGATCTGTGTGTTTGGATTTTGCTAATTCATGTGCAGACATTCTTGCAGGAGATGTATCAAAATTTAAAATAGATAGCTCTTCTGAACAGAAGCACTGAACAGAAAATGTGGACCATGTTTTTAAATAAGTTTGGACATCTACTTCCACTGCAACTTGACTGAAATTGAGTAGATGTCATGGCAGCGCTTCAGTGTTTGACGTGGACCCTTGAAGATCTGTTGTACGTAACTGTAGCTCACGTATTTTCAAGTTTGCTGAAACAGCAAAGTGAAAAGGGAGGAAATTAAATAGCGCTATAGGAGCACAGAATCACTAGAAAAGTGCAGGTTAGTTTATCAGAGACAGGTTTACACATTAAGCAAAATTCTTTGGTTTTTGAATGCTAATTCTTACCTGTTTTTGTTTGAAAATCTAGAATCCATTATTAGTGCAGTTTCCAAGGACATAACAGCCTATCACACAGTGTTTCTTACAGCCATTTTGGGAGGTACTGTTGTCATTATCGTTGGATTTTTTGCTGTTCTTCTCTGTTACTGCAGGTAAGTAAAAACAAAGTTGTAATAAGCTCAGCATGAACGGAATTTAAGGATAGTAAGTAGTCTTTTTAACTTGAGACTTGTTTCCCTAGCAGTATTCAAAAAGGTGTTTCCTCCTTCAGACATTTTGTTCGCTTAATACACTAAACTCTAATAYAGCATAGCCTGTATTTCTTTAATAATTTCACTGATTACAGAACTTCGTTTTAAGTTTGTGACATCATATTTCACTAGTARCTTTTTAAGCCAAATCTAATGTTCAGATACTGTAGTCAACGGTCCAGTATTTCCTAGTGTGTTCTACAGTTATCTTGCATTTCTTTTGCATAGGGACAATTTTGGTTGCACACAAAAGAAGGAAAAAAATACAACTAGGCTGGAGGTCATAAAAAAAGACCAGACAACATCAACAACTCACATAAATCACACCAGTGTTGTCAAGGGGTCTTTAAAGCTAGAAGATAAGTCACAGTTATATGCACCGAAGATTTCTTCATACAGCCCGCAAAGACAGGCATCTGCAGAAACAGAAGATGGAAAATCAAGGGACAATTTTAACATCTACACAGAGGATGCTTCTTATCAGTCATCCTGTCAAACTAGTCAGTCCAGAAATGCAACCCATGCCTTGGAGCCTAATGCTGGAGTTAGACACTTACAGCAGCCAAAGCATATCAACAGTATTTCCCAGGCTGCAAAGGACATTCAAGACCAAAACAGATACCTTCCACTGAAAGAGGAAATGTATGGCATTTCCCATATTCCAGAACATCTAATGCATATTTACAATCACCCGATTGCTGTTCTTCAAACCTCTGACCTTTTCCACTCACCAGAACAAATGCATGCAGCTAAATCAGCAACTTTGCCAAGAAAAGGGCAGTTAGTATACAGCCCCATGATGGAACCCATGAATCGAGACAGCTACATGCAAACGCTACCCAAAATGCCAGGACATTCTCATCCACAGCCTTCTGTCTGCAGAGATGAAAAAAGCACATTAGATGGTCAACAGTGCTTATCCTCTCAAACATCAAACTGGAGCCGGTACACTAATAGCTTACTGGAATCTGTCTCTGTTCCTGGGACACTGAATGAAGCAGTTGTAATGACTCCATTTTCGTCTGAACTTCAAGGTATTTCAGAACAAACATTACTGGAACTCTCTAAAGGAAAACCATCTCCACACCCTCGAGCATGGTTTGTGTCCCTAGATGGAAAACCAATAGCTCAGGTGAGACATTCCTTTATAGATCTGAAAAAGGGCAGAAAAACAGAGAGTAATGACACTAGTCTGGACTCTGGTGTGGACATGAATGAGCATCATCCTGGTAGGAAACTGGAGAGAGAGAAAACTTTCATTAAAAATATGCCTCATTCYAAGATCCTGTACTTGGAAGATCTGGATTTGAGTAGCAGTGAAAGTGGAACCACTGTTTGCACTCCAGAGGACCAGGCTGTAAGACACATTCTGGATGGAGGGAATGGRCCTGACACAGAACAGCATGATGAAGAAGGTCTAAGAAGAAAAGCTGTAACAGGAAATCGTGAGTCTAGCATCCCTCTAGCTAAAAAAAGGGATAGACCACCTATCACAAAAAGAGATAGCAAAACCAATATTTGGAAGAAGAGAGAGGAAAGACCGCTTATTCCGATAAATTAAAACACAATGTGCTTTGTGTTGTTGCTCTCCCTGCTGGTTAATGCCCTCTGGGTTTCATGTGTAATTCTGCAGTGTTGGGTTTACAATAGAAACATTGTTTTCTAGTGTCAAGAAAAGTTACATTTTTTTTTTAATATGCAGACTGAGTTACTATAAATTCAACTGAGCAGTTGATATTCAGTGTTATTTGTTAACAGAGAAATGCTATGGTTAAATTTTTTCAGTTCCGACTTTTGCTGACAGTATAGGGAAGGGCCACGTTTTAATTAGCCTGTCGTTCTTGGATGCATCCCTTGGAATGCACAGTGAGAAATGTAGGCACATCTTAAGTTTTTTATACTTCTTGCGAATGTGTTGGTAGAGTGGTTAATGCCATTTCCCAGCCTTGTTCCTAATAAACGTGACCATCTGTACAGTATTTTATATGTGACCTTTTGTAAGGATATGTCACTACCACTTTGTATAAAGTTTCATAAATTAGTCTCAAGACACCAGCAGATGAGCTCTGTTGGATTTATCAGCAAGCTCTACAGGAGTACTGCCCTCTGTGTGCCCCCCAACGTGCGAAAGGTTGCTGCTGTTCCCTACAGTGGTGGCAGAAGAAGTGTACAAGTTCTGTGGCCACTGCTGTTCACAGTCCCTGCTGTCTTAACTTAAAATGTTACCCTTTCAGTTTAACCTGCTTTGTTGCGAACTGCGGATGTCGAAGATCAGCATCTGCTATGATGTGTCTGCCTCCAGCAGAAGAGGACTGCTGCTACTTCTGCTTCCAGTGGGCTTGTTTTGGCTTCATTACCAGTATCTTCTGTTTTGCATGCTGTTGAGCCAGTTGTGCTCTGAATCATAGTCTTCGACTCCTGCAGATTTATAAGTTAAGGTAGAGTGTGGCCCATAATGAAAAAGTATGCAAGTTTAGACAAATTACGCTTTTGAAATAGATTTCTGTAATGGGAAAGATCATCATTGTTGCTTTTTATTTTATGTTTAAAAAAATGGAAGATCATCAGAGGTTTATGTGCCTACATTTTGCCAGCCTGAGCTACTTTTGTCCTAGGCTGTGCATCACAGGGGGGTTAAACAGACTTTTATGAAATTTTTAAAATGAGCATGAGGAAGCGGATCTCGAAACGTGGTCTGTAACACAAAATAAATACTGCTTATAACTCATCTTGGAGTTAAATGATACCAAAAGTCATGAATGCATGATATGTAACTAAGATATGTACAGAGGAAGGAAAAGGCCATCAGAATAATCTTTATTTTTAATGTTCATCTTGTCAAAGTGATAGATTCAAATTTGGCTAACAGAAAAGTAAACATGCTCCTTAATGTGCTTTGTATAGTAGTATAGTCTTTCTGTGGCTTTTAGGCTACTTTCCTGATGAARTAAGTCCCAGCATTTTGGCTTTGGCAGTTTGATTATAAATATTTCCTGAATAATCTACAGTGCTTAAGGTTCTATACTAAGACCCAAACGTCCTATGCCTGTTCCTAAATTCAGGGGTCAGGTGCACTCCATGGTCTGCCCTGCAGTACTGATGCACCTGCCCCATTATTTGCCATTAATGAACACACTGTGGCKCTCTCTGTGCCCATACTTCAGGATTTCTTTCCACAGAAAAGCTGGGCATGCAAGGAGAAGAAAACGCGTATCTAGATCCAGCCCGAACTTGCAGTCAGGATGTGGCAAAAGGTGGCACTCAAGAGTGGGGAAATACCCTGTGCAGCTGGGCTTCTGGGAGCGTTCACTCAGGAGACACTGCTGTTAAACAGGCCTGTTCTTCTGGGGTTGTCTGGAACTGTTTCTAGAGTATGCGAAGTAACCTGGATGGTAATAGCAGCACATTTGAATGTCTGACTTTCTCTAGTACGCAGTTGCTTCGTGATGATATTCCTGTTGAGTTCACAAATGTGAAAGTGCAAAGTAAGTTAGAGGTGTGTGCAACTAAATCTGTAATTTTGTTTTGCCAAAAGAATTGGATTTAATTATACAATTCATCTTCTTTAGAGATAAGGATGGCTTGCCAGATTAGCATACCTTAGGTACTAATTTTTAGTTAACTAATTCATTATTCCTCTACAGAATGTGTTTTTACAACAGATATTTATTGAGTGCCATCGGGTTTTGTCTTACTTTAGCACCTCATACAGTGCTGTTTTTATCCTTTGCTTTGTTACATATATTAGGAGTCTGTTAAATTTTGAATATAGGCACACATTTAGGCTGAAAGATTATTTGACTTTAATGTTTAAAATTCCCTTCTCTTAGACTTGCTTCACTTCTGATGAGTCCCTTTTCCAAAAGCCAAAAAAGAATACTATATATTCTGTGAAACAAACAGAAAATCCCTGCCAAGCTAAATGGTTTTGAGATATCAATCARTATTAAATTGATATGTCTCTACATACCATTTTGTTTACCTACAGTAATTTAAATATATTGCAGATCCTTTGTGTTTTTAATGCATTGTTTCATAATACATACCAAAAGGAAGTAATTCCTCAAACTTGTATCATTAAAAAATTAAAACACTTTGTATATGCARTTTCAAAGGAATGAAGTCTTGCACTCCAGCATACCTATTTTGCATCAGAATAGGTATTTTTTCACCAAAGAAGGATTAGAAATGTTGAGAAGCTCAGCTGTAAGTTTAGGATTTCAGAAGAACTATGCCTGAAGATGTACTGATTTAGTGCAGATTTTTGCCTGCTACGCTTGCTGACTCGGACTACGGCGGATTTCAGTTTTGTACCATCATTCTTAGATCATACTTAGCTCTAACACTGAAAGTCGGAAGGGAATAGACCTTGCAAGAGCTGCGTGCTGCTAGGCTTCTCAGGAGCAGGAAGAAAAATAGAATAAAGCTTTCTGGAAAATATGCATCTCATTACATATATAGAAATGACCTATCTGTATATAAAGCACCTGTCCTTATAGGTTCTGAAACAGCTGTAGCATGTCTCTGGCCGTACACCTCACTTCAGGATCTTTGTGGCCTGGTACGCTACTAGAACTTTGCTCCCGCCTTGTCTAATGTGGGTGTGGGCATTTTTTTTAGTGAAGTAGTTAAATTGTTCAGGGATTAAATTGCTAGTACTTAATTTCTGGGGAGTGTACGCTGGCRGTCCTGATAATACCGTTTTCAAGACTGCCTTGTTGCCTACTGTTGCTTTCATCCAGGCCAGTCAAGCAATGGCTGTATTTGCCTTCTTTGTAGATCCCATACGCCAGCTTTTCTGTGTGTAACTTGCCAGCATTTGCCACATAATGTCTTATGCTGCTGGTAATGCTTCAAAAGGTTTTGCTTAAGTCTAGTTTTAGATTAAAAGCAAATACATAACCTGTTTCCCGTGTCAGAATACGGGAAACTAGTCTGCAGAGTGGAATTATTGGCTACAGTTTTATCTGGCAAGTCAAATGCTGTGTGAAAAAGTTGAAGTGGCTAAGCACACAATGACAGGGAATTCTTCCTTGACCCTATCATGAGCATTAAATCTTTGATTTTAAAAATCTATATATAATTGTACAATAATTAAAATTATACTTCATATTTACATTCAGTATTTATAAAGTGTGTTGCCTAAGTCTTCACGTTCCAGCTGTATGTTAAAATTTATGCACTGGAAACCCATGTTACCTCTTAGCGACTGGAATTCTTTTTGTATTTACAACCATTAAAAAATGGAGTTTAGGACAACACTGCGTTCTAGAAACCTTTATTCCAGAGATACTGTACATGATGTGTACATAGGTACAAAGGTAGAAAGATAAAACATTATCCTGAAATTTCTCTTTGTGGTCACACTAGTGCTTGTCTGTATTTCTACATATAGAATCTATATTATTTTTATATGAGAATCTGTATGAATCAAAGACGATGCTGGCTTAATATTTCAACTCTAATGCAGRGCTAAACTGCCAGCACTAAAATTATGTCTATACAAGAAATAATAGTATAGATTCATGACAAACTGCTCCCAGAGAGCCCATGGAAACATTCAGAGGTTTTGATTTCTTTGAATCTGGAGGCTGATTGCCTTGAGAATAAGAGAAGTGGCCTGTGACTGAGGCAACATAAACCCCTGTCAGGGAGACGTTGCGGGGGTGAATGGAAGGGTACAGCTTCTTTCTGATGCTTATTTTCAGTCTGGTACTTGGGCTTCTGTGGAATTGGTTCTTTTTAAAGAACACAAARGTTTGTGAGCATTATGTTTTAATTCTTCACAAGATGCTTTTTGCACCACCATCTCTTGAAAAAATGTCACTTGGAACCATGTGTACATGTATAAAGTATTTACAGACTCAAGACTAAACTATGTCTCACGTTTAYGATGAAAGGTGGTTAATAAACTTGAATATGCTTTCTCCCCTGTGGTTACAATACAAAATGTTGAGATTCTTCTTTTCTTGCCCAAGTGCAKTACTGGCTCCAGATCTTACCTGGTTTTGATGAAGTAGCAGACAGATTTAGCCTAGGCCTGTTTATGCAAAATTAGCTGTGTGGCTCAGATTACTTTGGTGTATCATAAATCAAGGGAAGTGATCAAATCAAATAACATATAGCTTCATGCACGGTAATCCTATGTTCCCTAGAATAAGCTATTTGGAAGTAGCTTACTGATTGCTATCAAATACAGGTACTACAGAATTCAAAAGAGGGARTAATTTCAAAGAAAAAAAAATCTATTTGATTTGAAAATAAAAATCTATATAGTACTACCAGAAAATAATGGAGAACCCTATGTTTGGTATCATACAAACCTGAAAGCACAAATGGATTTGATGGTTTACCAATGCAGATCCAGAAAAGATGACACACAAAATAATTTGGGATGAAAGCATTTAGTTGTTTGCTTTGCTTTTGTCCAGTAATTTGTACCAAAGAGGATGAAATGAATGGACACTAGTCTAAACTGTTCTCATTAGTTAAAAGCAAAGTACGTTAATAGTATTACTAATGTAGCAATGTGCAAATTAAAATGCAGTGCACTACATCCACTGTCTGCTGCTGCATATGAAATATTGCATATATGGAAAATACGACAATAAATTAGCCTGCTGAAGTGCCTTTCTCCTTCATCAGACTTATTTTACCAGTGGGACACCTGACTATCTGAAAAGCACACGTGTATATTTTTTTGTTAGCCAAAGCCCCCAATTCATACTTAAATTATGTAACTTTTATAATATTTTTAAAAGCAGATCTAGTGTTTTTATGTTGGAATACTGACTCCCCCATGTTGTAATCCCATCTTTTTGTATTTTATGTTTGAAAAGGGGGAAAAAGTGTATCTGTAGTAATCTGAAGAGCTGTATCTTTTAAAAATGTACATGCAGGATTTGATTCAATTTAAGCTAAAAGTAAGCATTTTGAAATCACTCGATTTATAGGTATGATTTTAACTTCAAAAACAAAATTAATATACTATTTATATATGCAAGTTACTAGTTTAATAAAAACCCTTTTTCAGCTCCTAACCTTCCTGGCCAGTAGAAGCAGAAAGTTTATGGAGTTAGATACTCAATTCTTCTTACAGTCCTAGAACCAAACTGTATCTCATCTGGGAGTCTAACCTGCATTGTTTACCTAACCCAAGCATCGACAGGTTTGCTTTTTTTTTTTTTTTTTTTTAATAGTAGTTCATACTATTTTGTGCCATTCTTCTAACACTAGGCCTGCATATTTTTGTTACAGAATTAAATTGAAAAATGTGAGGGTTTCTTAATGACTTTAATCTGAGCTTTGTTTTCTTTTAAAAGCAATATTCCATGTTTTTTGTTTTAAAAAATTTTTTTTGAAGCTATATATTTTGTAAGCCTGGCAGAAGAAACTGTCATAATGCTTAAAACTAGCACTCTCAGCTTAAAATTATTTTACCAAATGATTTTTTTTTCAGTTAAGATTCTTTGAAAATTTGTATACTCTCCCTTCCCAAATATACTGGTATGTTGTTCCTCATTTCAACTGATGTAATTCATTTGAAGCACTTGTTGCTCTTCAGTCTGTATTATAACAATAAGTAAATATTTTCACAGCATCCTGGTATTGTGTAGAAAGGCACTTTTTAGTGCTCGTTAGAGTATGAAGCCTCATTAAAACCCATCTTGGAAGTGCTGAAGCGTAGATGAGCTGATGGCACTGGGCTGTGGTCACCACCTTGCATTTTTGAGCTGTACATTCAAACAAGCACTTCATTTTTTTGGTAATAATTTTCAGAAACACACGAACACTGTAATACTATATTGTTCATTTGAAAGATGCTTAATATTCACCATTTTTAAAAAGTATTTCTATCTTTTTATATTTTGTCAGAGGTGTCTTCATTTCTCAGTGTATTTCCTACAGTATTAATGTATTTGTTGCTGAAAACGTAACTAAGATTTGTAAAATGTTATAGCTTATGCAATATAATAAATAGTTTTTAAAAGTTATCAATGTTTTAATTTTTATTTAAATGCCCCTGAAGTCATAAACTGTCCAGGAACATACCTGTCTCACTACACACTTTATTTGATAAATACCACTAAAAACATATATTTCTTTGATTGCCATCATTCCAGTTGTAAGACTGTTATTGTCCTCATTCTCAAAAATTTATCAGTTCTTAATTTAGTCAGTGCCTGTTCCGTTTCTACTGAAGACAGACATTTATATCCACTTTAAATCTGATCCCTGTTTCTTGGGTAGGGCAGCCAGATGTGGGAGCTGGGATTATTACTTTAATGATGGGCTTAAATATTTATTATACTTATTGGGAATAAGTATAATATGATGAAATGACATGGCTGAATTTAGTATATTGCCATTTAAGAAATAATTTTTAGGTTCAGTAATTCTTTGGCTTGGCTATATATATGCAACTGAAAATGCCAGAGTTTTCTGTTTACCATTTGGAAGCTTAGCTCCTCCTTTGAGCACTAGATATCATTAAACTATAGTATATAGTTTAGTRTATATCTTTCAATACTTATTGAGATAATAAGCAGCAGCTTTTCTGTGTTAGACTGTTTTTTGTTATTACTCACTGAAAACAGTAGATTTGATACTGTTACTTTGGCAATGTTAATATTGGTTTGGCTTCGTTTATTACAGCTCTGAGTAAGATACTTTAACTGATCTTTCAAGAATATAAAAGCTTTTTGCATTTTACTCTATAAAGAAATGTAAGTCTTTTGATTGAAGGTTAAAATGAGAAATAGTGTCAATTTTACAGGTGTATGACTTTTTTTCCTACAACACATTACACCAGCCGTATCAGTTCCTGTGTTTATTTTAGCAGATTTAGTCTGAACGTTTCGCACAGCACCGAGTTGAATTTTGTAGTAGCAATAGTTGATGACATTTGATTATTCATTTATTAACTTGTTTTGTGTTCTCTAAGAACTCTTATGTATGGAGTAAGAAAGCAACATACAGCTATATTATCTAAACCAAGATAATCGTGAGCTGGTATGTAGTGGAATTCCCTCCAATAGCAGATCTGTGTTTGCTGCTTTAATGTTCAGATGATTATGCTTAGGTGGTCGTCTTGTTAAAAGCCTGCTTTGATGGTTGGCATTTCTCACATCCTTATCGTCCCTTTTTGAGGAATGGCTTGCTGCACCCAGATTGATTTCAAAATTCAACTCCCTGGGATATCTTAGAATTGTGGAATTATCACAGTCCGTATCTTTTTTAAAAGGAGCTACTTTGTTCRCGTTGCTACAGTCAAAATGGTATGGGCCTCTCTCAGCGTTAYGAGTGTCATCCTTTCTAGATCTAATGGTATCTGAATTCCTGGAAAATGATGTCTCAAAAGAGCTTAGAGAGTCTGGCACATCTTTGTTATAAAGTTTCTTGAACCTACTTTCAGAACTTTCTGATGTATGTTCAGATAGTGATTGCTTGAGAAATAATCCATTTCCAGATACAAAAATTTCTGGTTCCGCTTGCTTTGCAAGTTTGCTAACATTTCTATGAGAACCTGTTGGGTGGATTTCATGTTTGGCTGGTGTATCCTTCCAAATCAGAGGATTGTATAYAACATACTCATCAATAGGACATGTATTTCTTTGGTGCAGTAGCCAGCTGTCAATACATTCCCTATGAAACTTAAAAAAAAATAAATAAATAAAAGTCAGCTGTTGCATGATAATACTTTTCAGCTAAGTATGGGCCAATCAATTGATTGCTCTTGCATATAACAGTAATTCAAAAAAGCCTCTTCTCCGAGTTGATGTGTGCAAACCCAGACTAACTTTGTTGTTCACCAGGGGGCTATGTTGCTGATCTATATGATTAGTAGATTCTAAACTTTGGATACAGATAGACTGAATAAAGTTAGCTAAGTTTTACTAAGTGCTGTAAACTGACATATAAATCACACTTCTTCAGGTGGTTCAATAATCAAGTGACTTCAACAAAATTTTGCAGAAATATAATTACATACATGTTCACTAATCAAAGAATCGGTGCTGATTCTGCTAACCTTCCCTTTCAGCCCAATTCTGKTTTTTTATCCATATCAATTGTGGATCTAAAGGGCATTAACTACTGAGATTGTAAAAGACCCTGCAAGTGAACAAATCAAGGGGTTGGATTTATTTTGCTGCTATCATGTCATCAATGAAGAAATACTTCTAGCCAGGTAAGCTAGCTTTATTTAAATAAATCTGAAAAGGGGTATCTTCTGTGGACTTGTTTACAGGTGCTGGTACAAACTAACAAAGATGAACCTGACAGGTCAGTTGGGTAATATGTAATTCTACATTTTGAAATTTACTGCGACTTGCACAAGGCTCTCCATACTCAAGACAAACTCATCTCCTGCAAAAAGCACTGAGACAAATCGAGGCTGCGCGGCTAAATATTTGAAATTAGGAATTTCTCAGCAGACTTCTCAGCAGATATAAATATGTTTCTCAAAGGCTGGCAGGGTGCTAACTCAGTATGATACTAGCTCAGGATCACAGAAAGCAGCTGCTTAATTTGGCTTCAGCCCATCAAATAGCAAACTTGGACAGACGATATTTCAGCATTTCAATACCCTAGAGAGATTAAATCTTTGYAAAATAACAGTATCTAGTCTAAATTTTTAAATGTTTAAATTTKGCTCTAGAGGCTACTGAGTTCTTGCTGAATGCATTGGGAATTGGAGGAAAATGAATAGTGAACCGAACTCAACCCCTAAACAAAAGTGCAATGAAGTGAAATACGTGCAGCCACTGCTTCCCATGTTATTCACAATTTGTTCTGTAGAGAAGTAAATATCAATAACAAGGAACTGTGAAGAGCATGTGAATTGTCATTAATACTCATACAGTATACGTATCTTTGACACAATACTTGTTCTGAATATTTTTCACATTGTCTGAGCTCCAAGGATAAGAAAGCAGAGTGAATTAGTTGAGTCTGGCTCATCACTAAGAGAGAATCGCATATCAAACCATTTCAATATGCTGTTCCCTGCCATCAGTTTGTACAAACTGCTTTTAGATGCCACTTCCGACCAGTATGCTTCCTGTGTCTTAAAGCAGATACTAAGACTTCAGCATACAGTTAAACCAGCATGCAAATTTCCAAAATAGCCACCTGAACACCCTTMTCTATGGTGCCTTGAGGGTTCGGTTAAATTATGTACTGGAAGGTATCAGTGTGAATTGTGGAAAAACTGTTTTGCTACAAGCTAACAGGTTAAGATTTAGTTCTTTAACATTTAGAGGAATTTGTTTTCTCTTACCTTATGATTGCATGGTAGGAGTCTTACATGCTGACCAAGGTGAAAGGGCTTCAAGCAGCGTCTACACTGAATACCTGCAGCAAGTAAATGRCTATGTTTTCCAACTAAAATGTTGGGTAAAGATTTTACAATGCTCTTTGGGGTACAACTAGTCCTAAAACAAAACAAACAAAAAGCAGTTGAGTGAACTAGGAGAAACAGCAAATAAAACTGAATACTTAAGAATGGTAAGTTTACTTTTGATAGAAATTTCTCTTTAATAGCACCTTTAATTGTTGAATAGGATAAACAAGCCTCTAAACCACAGCCACTCCAGTGATGTTGATCTTATTATGACAGACATGAGTGGACACACCTCCCAAAAAACTAATATGCTTATTTAGCCTGAACAGCTGCATATTGGCCATTAAATTTTACCCAKTAATTTCTACGTCAATTTCTCTGAACAGGAAGTACAAAACTTTCCATGACTCAAGCTCAGAATTTGTAACAGGGTCAAGAAATTAACCCAAATATTCTAATCGCTTGCAAAACTACCTTTGTTTTGAAATTATGTGGGATCACATCTTGCTTTCATTTGGATCCAGATTCTTAATTACAGCCCTTAAACCTAATCCTGTAGTCTGCTTTAGTAGTAAGTAGCATTCTTCTAGTTTTTAATTACAAGCRAACAATGTTTGCGTAAATATCTCTGTAAATCATTCTTTTTAGTAGGCTTTTAAAATAGTTTTGACAAAGGAGTAAGGCAGAGATAAAAGTCTGATCAACTTTAAAATGGTGGTGAAGGTTTTTATATTGTATAAAAGAATGACTACCCAGAAGAGATGTTCATAATACAAATGTGCAGAAATATCTGTGGGCTTTAATTTGGATAGTACCAGTTCATTTCTGAGATGATTCTGGAATGTGACTTTCTGAGGTTTTCTGTATGTTGATCTTTTATGCATGCAGCAACTACATCAGGTACTACTGTCTTCCTGGTGAGAAGCCTTGTATATTGATGTGGCAGATACAGGGAAGAGCAAAAGCTTTTGTTTCTCTGTATGATGTGTTTCACTGCTATACAATAAAGCTATCAGTTCTCATCAGCATTTGTTATGCCAGTTTTTTAGGAATGAAAAATTGATGGCTTTTTTTTAAATACTGTTAACCAGGGATATTTTGAATCTGAAAACTTTAAATATTTTTCAGTATTTGTAGTGTAAGTTTCTAAATTATATTAAAATAATTAGTTTGCAAAGTACAATTAATTATAACTATTTTATGATGATTTGTTGCTTTATTAGAAGTATTAATTACTACGTACTGTTTTAAAATTATTGTTCAATAGTAATTATTTTTTCAGATACTGCTGAAGTAAAGAAACTGTTTAGAGAATTCTTCTAATAAAAAACAGTATGGAAAAAGACTAACTCTTACTTCTCCTGAAGATTTAATACTGCTTCGTTAGAATTATTTCCTGGATTAAAGCTTTTAAATTTTCCTCCTTGGGCTGATAATTCTGAAAGCTGTTCTAGAGATCTCCACCTCTTATTTCTCTTCTGTAAGATGCAAAAGTAATTGAGACAAGCTGAACACAAGATACAAACTCTCTTGTAAATGATGGAAAGAAGAGCTAAGAACAATTCAACAAATTTGTTTCCYAACTATTTTTACTGAGGCAAATACAACTAACAGGCATCTTARGTGAAATCTCTTGTTCAAACTACTGCAAAACCTGAAACAAAAGGCATCTGAAGTCTTAAACTAAGACTTGAAGAAATTAAACAACTCATGAAGCAAACTTGAAGAGTTAATATTTCTAGAAATCTAGAGACRAAGTGGTAGCAAAATTAAATTCAAAGACAAGTTTAAATGTATCTGTTTACAGTTGTTATGGTAACCTGAATTCACTGATTTTCACAGCTCTGACTGTGAAACCTAATGGTAAAAAAGAACCGGCTATCTGTAGAATAGTACAAACTCACAGTGAAACACTTGAGCTCCTTAATTTTGTGGCTTCCTTGCTCTAGTTCTAGGCCTTGTCATTTACTTTGGGTTACTGTGACACTTTTTTTGCATCACCTTGCCAACTACAAGGCCTTATCCATATAAAGAAACTAGAAAGGTAGGTTAAATAAACTAAGRTGTATTTGCATCTGCTGTCCACATGAGTGCCACAATTATAATTTACGCAGGCAGAGGATAACTACCTCTTTTAGTTTAAGGTGTTAAATTTTCATATCTCAGTATCCTTCTACATATTGCTTTTAGATAAATCTAATTCAATGCAGGTTCTGCATGATTTGTTTAAGGAAAATGAGATCAATTAATACTGTATAGGTCAGGGTAGGATACAAAAAAGAAAACCTGTCTGGTACCTGTCTGAAGACAAAAACATGTGGAGGGTGGCAAAAGCTAATGAAACATTCATGACATAGGTGATACTCAATACACTCAGTGCACCTAAAAGGAAAAACAAAAACACAGAGTAAGGAGTTAGGATAACAAATAGTTAGCATTTCCCGATACAGGAATAGTTAAATTTACTAGTTGGAAAAGGACAATCCCAAATACATTCTACAGAATTGTTTTGAAGATGTACTGCACAGAAAGTGAGTTTGAAAAATTTTATGCTTCAATGCTTTTTATGCTTTTAATGCTGTCTTTACCGGTGATATTTGTTTACAAATATGGCACACATTGTGTATGTCTGAGGGGAAAAACTCTTGGTTTTGCTGAACAACTATTATTTCTTTCATAAAGAAGTTTTTGTRGACAAGCTCTTCAGGAAAGTGTAATTTAAAGTAGAACAGAGTTTTTGCTATAAGGCTCTGTAATTTACACATGAGAATTTTTATTATTTTAAATTATTTGAGAGCTATTACAGTTTTACAGGGAAAAAATCATCTTAACCTGAAATGACCAGACATATTCTTGATATTTGATGTGAACTTGATTCAAAGCAAACACGAAGAAAAACACTGTTAGTCATGTTAGACATGACAACCTTGACAGACAATTATAGGAGTGCCACTGCTCATCTTTTCCAAGGTACTATTTAGGCAGGAAGCTAATTAAATTGCCCATGGTCTCCAATAAGTCCAGTCAGAGGAGTCCAAGCCTTCTAATAAGTAGTGGTGATTTAAGAAGCACTTCAGGTCTTCCTCAAATTGAAGACTGTTAAACCAGTAGAGAATTGTAGAATGATGAGTCATTTCACACCCCACTAGCAATTATGCCTATTATGTAGATAATTTTATAACATGTATTTTCCAGAAGTTAATTGCAGTTGAATGAGAATAATATTGTCCACTCAGTGGATGAAATTGTTCGGTTGCTTGTAATAAAGACAGAGGAATAAGCAAAAAGCTGTAAGATATATTMAAAAACATAATACTTCCAAAATCTTGATTTAAAAATACCTACTTGTAGCACCTTCCCACAATTGGAAATACTCTGCAATTATTACAAGGAATTCCAAGGTGCCTGTCCAGTCTTGCTCTCTCTGCTGCAGTCACAAGTTGACTAGAGTTTCTAAATTCTTCTAGAATGAGCTTTAAAGGTGCAAATTCTTCCCTGCAGAGTGGACACTTTACTACAGTGTCAGTCCCCAGTTCATCTTGGTAGTCAGCCCAAATTTTCATACACTTTATGTGTACATTGTTACCACAGCTGTATCTGCAGAAAACAAATGACAGTTTCCACAATCTTTCTATAAGCATAGAGAATTGAAGCTGCCTACACTAAGAGATCCTTGTAACATTCTGTAATTAGAAATACAGCAAAACAAAGAAYGAATGTATACTTAACCTGCAGTAAGTGATGGGAAGCATCATCTTTAGTAACTCCTCCTGACAAATGGGACAGACATCCTCTACACTGATTTCTTTTTGATGAATGAATCTATCATTCTCCTCATTTAATGCTTGTGAGAAGAGGGCTTGCTCAGGATTTAGTGTCTGTTCCTGTTGTAATCGCTGAAGCACATCTTCGATTTCTCTTTCCAGAAGACCCAACTTAAAAGCATCTACCAAAAGTAAGTATAAAAATTAAAGCTTTTTGGCAGAACTCTGCACTCACCTGGAATAGCTCTCCATCCATAAATTGCAGTAGGAAACATTTCTGTCAMATATATTTGGTATGTTTCAGCCCCAAAAATGTTGTACATCACTTTATATAGCTTGTACACAAATTCTTAACAACACTGCTTATGCATGTTCTCATCTAAAATGGTGTCCAAATCAAAAATGAGTCCAAGGTGTTTCTAAAGAATGAAATTTTCAAGAATAGCTTRCATTTGGTTCACTAAATACATGCATTAGTCAAACAGTGTTTCAGTCCAAAAGGCCTTTATGGAACTGTTTAAGCCCGAGTAAAAAAGTTTTCTTAATTCTAAGCAYTGGAAATGAACAGCTGTGGAAGTATTTCTAGAAATATTTTTTGGAAAAATGAAGAGCAAATATTTTTATTTCTCTAGTGGACTTTTGTACGAAAAGCTAAAATACTTTTCAAAAGCCGAAGAATTAAGCCTTGCACCCTTATTTCTGACACCACACACCATTATATACCATAGCAAAAAAATAAAGAAAGCTTCTGTTTGTGAGATGCTTGGTTTTGCATCTATACATGTCTTTTGCAGCAACTTTTTGGATGCTAGCCATTCTTTAAGGTTGATTTGTGTTTACTTGCTTTTGTTATGGCTACTACCCAGAAAAAGATACTTAGACTTATTATTTTTGGGATATTTTAAGTTATTTGTTTCCTTTTTCCATGTAAGTTCTATGAAAGGAACTATAACAAACCAGTTGAGAATCTGGCTCTTAACAGCCTAAGCCGCAAGATTTTTTAAGGAAATTATCCTGACTCAGGTCAGAAAGCTAACTTGGGTATACAGATTACACCCTCTGTGTTAAAAAGCTTTTGTTTTGGTGATACAAGGTCACAGATATCAAAATGTAAAGGATTACATTTTGTACAGCTTTCCTTCCACCTATCCCTGGAAGTCTGMGGAGGAATTTCCAAGACACTAGCAGTATTCATGGAATACTCCAGTCCAGATGCTGCCAAAGTAGAAATGTTGCCCTAAGTTAGAAAAGCCATAGCAATTATTTTAAACTACGCTGAAGGACTCTCTACAAAAAAAGTAATTAAAGATGAACTATACTTCTACAGCTAATTTCTTATAAAGTGAAGCACCAAATTTGTCTGTGACTATACTTGGTAAACTGCTAAAGTGAGCATCTTGAGAGCATTCTGGATTAACTTCAGTACAAGGTGCTTTTATAAATTAACAGCCTTTATATATATACATATATATGAAATTGTTACACTCTTTGGCTTTTTCCATGTTTACATTTTTCTTGAAACTACAGTTGTAATTAGTGACATAATAMAGAGTTTCATATCATAAAAATGAAATGAATTGGAAAATGCCTAAGAACTATTTTTTTTTGAGGTAGAGGAGGAAGAGGAAGAGAGGATAGACAACGATCTATAAACAAATTATATCCAAACTCCAGAGGATATTGCTTTGGGCATTTATAGTTGGTAAGCTCTACATGCAAGCCATAAAAGAGTCTAATACTTACATTCATGATCTCTTGGTAATCGGTACTTTTTCAGCAATATCCTACAATGTATAATCGAAATACCTAGTATGTGAAAACATCCATCTAAAGTTAGTTAGTTAGTTAGTAAAGTTAGTTACTCATTATTTCGGTTTTATAATCTAAGTGGAACAGTTAAGACTTGCTCTGACTTATGTTATCTTAAATGTAAATTGTTCAGTTTAATAAATTTAAATGAAAACCACCATCAGAGGGATAGTCCCACTCCAAGCTCATATTCCTGTCACTTTCTGAGCTTTTTGATTCCTTCAGTGACCTGGTTATTCTCACTGGACCATCAAAAAACTAACTTAGACAAAAAAGTGAGTAATTTGCTGTCAGTTTAATGAGTTTTGATTCAGCCTATCAAATTCTGAGATAAATAATACATCCATAACAGGGAAAAGAAAAGCGGACAACTACTGCTGGCAGCAGCAAATCAGTTCTGCTTGTCAGATAGGAAAAAAAATTACAAAAGTAAGTTGGTACTATTAAGATTGCAGACTTCAGCTTGTAAACTATTTTCTAGTACAGAAGAGTAATCCTTAATCACAGTTGTGCTAGCTTATTCTTGCCACTTCATACTAATGGCTGTGATTCATAATTGAATTCTGATGATATCAGGTAGTTTATCCGACCCTGAAGAATTCCTGGGTTCATTCTAAATTCTTCCCTCAGATTTATGCAGTTGTGGTTGAAGCTGCATAGGTTTCTTTATAAGTCCGTAATTATATGTGTGTGTGTGTGTGTGTGTGTATATATATATACACACACACATATATACATATATATATTATAGCCAAAAGGTAACGATCTGGATCTCATGTGACTATCTTTGATACCACATTTATTTTTGTTCCAACTCAAGCACACCTGCTCTGATATGTATTTCCTTTTTCTTTTTTCCRGCATTAAAAACAAAACAAAACAAAAAGGCACACGTTGGTAATTCCAGCATGTTACGTAGAAGCCACATATATTTTGCTCCAGTGACTGYCTCAGTTTCCTTGGCAGAAATAAATGTGACCATACAGATAGGCTCTGAGGTACTCAGCCTGTACAAAGAATCACCACACCCACACCACTCAAATTTGATGTTAAAATTTAACATCCGCGCTTGCCAGGTAACGTTTTATGGCCTTCAAGAGTTCCTAAACTGCTGCCAGCCCTCTTCCCAGCGCTGCTAGCCCTACTGCCGTGCTGCTTGGCGCCGCGGAGCACCGACTCACCAGCAGATGTGCTTGCAGAGGGCCCCCTCCTTCAGAAAGGTGGCGCAGGTGCACGAGTGAGGCTCTCCCAGGAACACCTGACAAAGAGAACAAGAAGCAGAAGACCCTAGTTATGGCCGCCGCAAGGCAGGGGAGTCGCCCCTTGCAGCAGAGTCTGGAAGAAGTGCCCGGCTCTCCCAGCCGGGGAAAGGGCGGCCGGCCGCACCCGCAGCGGCGCGCCCTCCTGGCCGTCCTCCTGCAGCAGGAAGGCGGTGGGCCCCAGCTCCCGCACGACGCGCATGGTGCTGCTCAGAGCCCGGTCCTGCTGCCGCCGCAGCGCGGCGCTCCCGCCCCCCCGCCGCCGGGGCATCGCTGCGCGGCGCCGACCGGCGTGGGGGCCAACGGCTGTACCGGCCGCTACCGGCCCGCGCGCGCTCGCGCGAGTGCGTTCCCATGGCGAYGGCAGGGCTGCCGCGCCCCGCCCACCAATCCGCGCGCGCCTCTGCCTGGCCCCGCGCGCGGCCGGTTGGGCGGCGGTTAACGGACACGAGCAGAAGGGGGGCGCGGGCGGCGGCGGCGGCGAAGCTCTGCCGGTGGCCGCCGTCGAGCCTCGAGGCCTCGGGCTGCGGCCGGTCTCCCCGGGAGGCGCCCGGCTGCTGCCGGTTGCCTGCAGTGTCGCAAGGTTGATGTTGTAAAGCTGTGAGCGCTTGCAGTAAATTGTTAGTATTGTTTTTGCTTTTTGCTCTCGGTTGAGCTTTTTCGGAAAACTAAGGATGGCCTTCTCGTCTAACTTTCTTCTCTATTGCTTGACAGTCCTTGATTCTTTTCTAACCTAGTTAGACGTGGTTTGTGATGTGCTTTTTTCTGTAGGTGATAGGCGGGTTTTTTTGTTTGTTTGTTTGTTTTGTTTTCTTTTGCAGTCACTAGGGGGAACTGTTGTACTTCCTATAGGTTTTTGAACAAATAGCTGTTTATTTTCACTTTCTGTTAAATATTTTTGTCGGTTCTTCAAACAATTGATAGTCTCAGTGCTTAAATCAGTTCTGTAGTTTTTTTTTCCTGGAATATAATGCAGTAACAGGGATCCAACACCCCTTTATTTGTTATATGTTTAAAGGTACAAGAAAGCTGCCTTTTCATCTGGTCTTCTCTGAAGTGTCTCTAGTTTAGAAGCAGCCCAGCCTGCTGGGAAGTGGCAGAGCTGGAGCAGAGCTCCAGGAGGGGCCAGAAGAGTGGATGCTAGGGTCCTAAGGGGTACAGAGGAGATGAGTGAGGTTATGGGCAGGCAGCCAGAGGCTGGGGTCTGGCCTTGTGCCATGTCAGCATGTAGCTGTGTCTTGGGTGGTGGAGGAAGAGCATAGATGAAGAAAAGCTGGTCTAGCTGCAGGACCCTGATCTAGATGGATGTGGAGGTGGGAGCAAGTGGGCAAGTCAGCCTGGAAGGACTGAAGTGACAAGAATGAAATAAAGTCTGAAAATGAGTGTAGTAAAGAGAGAATGCACTGAGAGAAGTCTTCGCTTGTCTTCTTAACTGAATAGTGTGTCAAATAATCTTGTGAGTTTATTCTTTCAACAAATTCATAAAAGCACTGCCAGCAGGGCAGTTTTAAAGCATAGGGAGCTGGTAAAGTAGCAATGAACCAAACCTCTGGGTGCAAACATTTTTAAGCAAGTCCTCAGAGCATAATATTTTAGCTGGATGCAAGACTCTGTAAAGTATCTTGGATGAGCTTCTTGGTCACGTCCTTTTCTTCGTCCTCATTGCTTCATCCCCATCATTTCTCTTGATGATGTTTTAAGAAATGGAAAATTATTCTTCACACACAAAAAAAATCTTTTTCTGTTCCCCGCTAGACCTAAGATCTGTTACTGTTCACAGCCATGCAGCAATGAACCAACAACAAGTCTTTTCTTCTTTGGTTTTAACAGTAGCTAAGCACAATGTGTTGTCTTGTGGGTCATGTCTTAGTTCCTGTTAAAGTTCCTACTAGTCTTTTGACTGAATGTGGTATACTGATGTTTTCAGTAATTTTATCACTGCAACTTACAGTCTTTCTGAAAATGAAGTGTGTTGTACAACTGATGCCTTGTTTTCTTACTTTATTAGTCAGCCTAGGAAAAAGCTTTAAGTTCATTTGCTACTACTTTCATACTTGGATCTGAGGGCCGCAGACTCTGGGTAGCAGAGAGCTCATTTTAAGTCTTTTTCAGAGCGAACCCTGAAAAAGGTTCAAGGCCTGAACCTTAGTTTAAGCAGTATGTGGTGCTTTAATCAAGTAGTTAGAGGATTTTCAAGAAAATTACACATATAAATTGAGGAAATAGTATAGATGTTTAAGTCTTGGGAATTCTATATAGGGAAATAGATAATGATTTTTATTTGCTTTGAGTGATGTGATTTTATTACTTGAATTATAAGTAGCCACATCCTTAGCATATTTAAGGAATGAATTTAAATAGACCACCAAGAAGTGCTGGAAAGATTCAGGTTTGAGGACTGGGCCTAGCAATGTACATGCCCTTGCATTGCTTGTACATATGGAAGATAGAATTATAAATGTAAACACATGCATTCCTATAGAAAAATATAATCCTATTTTTCAAATAGATTTAAATTCCCAGTGGAAGGGGATGACAAATATTAAATCTTGGATGAGGAGAGGGCTTCATGACATAGCAACAGCATTTCTGGCAGGAGGGACAGATGTCAATGTCTGTATGAAATGCCACATGCTTTACTGTATTGTAAGTGTAATAGATTAACAGCTACATTGTGGATATTTTAGGCATATGTTTTTTACAGGTCATAGTATAGGAAGTTCTTCTACAGAGCAAGTGGGAAATACTGTTCTAATTTAGTTGCATGTGTTTATATACATATATGACATGACTGATTCTTTTTGTTTGCAGGCATGAATTGTTCTCTGATATAATGCTAGATGTGACATTTTGCTTGTACAAGGTGATGGCTGCCTTTTGAACCATTGTTGTTCTAGAATCAGTCTGGTTATTTCTTCCCCTTTCAGTCTGTGGGGCTTATTAGACTTGGAGTATAGGTGTTTCAAATCCTCGTTCTCTTGAAATATGACAAAGAGCAAAGTGACACTATTTTCTTCACCTTCAAAGCAGGTATCTTTGCCAGCAGACCTAGCAGCTTAAATGTTCCTGAACTGAGAACTAGCTAGTGAGCTTGTGAGGACATTACTTCTAAATAATATTGTGTAATAAGTGTCTGGGGAATAGAAGAATATTTACTTTTGCTAACATTCTTATATTTGAAACCATCAGTATGACCTCTAGTCTGATTTCCTGCCTCTCATTTTTTTTTTTTAATTTTTGTATTGATGCTGTATTGATCTTGTAACAATATAGTGCAAGGTAGATCAGAGAGATGTTTTACCAATTTAAAATAGGCTTTTTTTCTCTTTATTTAAAGCTTAGCATACTAATGCTGTCTAGAATATTTGTCAGGGCAGTAAGAGTGTTACCCTAACACTACCTACAAATACATTTTTCATTAGGTTTTTGATGGGGAGTGTCAGCCCAGAGTTGTACTTAATCTCGTTTTGTCCAGAAGGTCTTGTAGGTTTGGGAAAAAAAATGTTTGGTGGGAAAAGTCATATATTGTAAAAACATTATACATAAAGATCTACTTCAAAAATGGACAAGAGAAATAATGACTAAGAAAAATTTATTCTGGCATCATAAAATGAAGCATTTTTGGTATTACTGACTGAATCATTTAAAGTGATATAAACCTATGTTTAATGTGTGCTAGGTAATGCTTTCTCTCCTTTTTTACTTCAATTCCGTTTGTACTAATGACATTGTCTAGAAGGGCTCAGATTTGCAAAAGCAATTTTCAATGATGTTACAAAAAGATTAGCAGTGACAGGTTTTTTTTTTATATGTATTTCCTATGTGGGGCCAACTTTTCCAGCCCATTTCCTTCAGTCATATCTGGAGAGGATCTGATAAGCTTTATACTGCTTTTCACAGGTCAAAGGGCATTGTCTTCCCCTCCACTCCAGCTGCCAGCAACAAAGTCAGACATATGTTATCACCATCACACAGGAGGCTGTGAGCCTGCATGTGTTCAGCAAAGTACAAATACAGGAAGAGTGTCAGATTAGTTGAAAGCTGGTGGAGCTCTACTAAGGTAATATTTAGCTGCTAATACTATAACCCAATAATACAATACTATGCACTGTATATATTTCAATATCAGGGAAAGACAGTTACCTATTGTTAATTGGTTTAATATTACAATAGCCAAAATATAGGCATCCATTTATACCCTTCTGCACTGTTCTTCTCCCTAAGATGAGTCAACATAATGTTAAAAAATGATTAGTTATTCAGTAAAGATGACAACTACAATGGGATTAAGTGCTAATGAATTTAATATAAAGTTCCTTTGAACAGATACAAATTTCACATTGTGTTATACAATATGGGTCATGAAACTTGGGTCATGAAATGCTGTCAGCCACGGCATCTTAGTGTTGGTGCAAGTGGGTTTTCTGTTTCTCCATCTCTGAATAGGAAATCAGTTTAACAGCTTTATGTTTTCAGTACTAATAACCAGTTTTCTGGAACTATGCTCATTAGTGCTAAATTTGGATCCATTTATAACTTGTCTTCTGCTTCCGGTACATTGTTTACTGCTTCAGGAAAATCTTCCTAGTACATTACACTATTTTGTATCCTCTGGCTTTCACTCAACATTGAACAAGTCAGAGAAGGCACACTGAGTTCCAGCTCCTGTCYCTAAGGTCCAGATGAGTCTCTGCTGCAATGTAGAGCTGTTACCGGGAAGTTCTAGACTACACTATAAATAACACATACAGAAATCTATGTGAACAGAGGGCTACTGAAATAGAGCTAAACTCACTACTGTGAACATAACTATAGGAAAGAAGTGAGTTCTAATTCCAGTGAGTGCAGCACTGCATCAGTGAGTTGTCTTGCTGCAGAGGGCACCAAGAAGCTGTAATTTGTCTACAGATCCTGTCTCATGAGAATCATAGAATCAGTAAGGTTGGAAGGGACCTCTGGAGATCATCTAATCCAACCTCCCTGCTCAGCAGGGTCACCTAGAGCATGTTAGACAGGGTTGCATCCAGGCGGGCCCTGAATATCTCCAGAGAAGGAGACTCCACAATCTCTCTGGGCAACCTGTTCCAGTGCTCCATCACATTACTTGTTGTATCTTTGTTTTCACACCTTCAGTGCCCATGCCTAAAGCTTAATCTAATCTCAGGACTTCCTTCCTCTATAGAGATTTCTAGATTACTTTGAACGTGAACCAAGCACTGGAGCATTGGCTATCTAGAGCTGTAGCTCCAGCATCCACTGCCAGGGTTCTGGCACAATGCAGGGCTATGTGGATGCAAAGAATAATGAGATATAAAAGTCGTATGAGCAGGTGCAATGGTCCAGCGAATAGGACCATGTCATGACCGATTTGTACATAAAAGTTGGAAATGCTGGTTTCACAGCAACTGAAATTCAAAGACCATCTGAACTAACCCGAGGAACACAACCAGTTAGGGGAGAAGGCTGGCTAAGGACCTAAAGACAGCTTTAGGTCACTGCCCTATGGTGGATAGTAGGGGTAGGAAGTGATATTTGCTTGATCTTCCAATCACCATTTATGAAAAATAGTCTATAATGGCAAATAGCTGCTGCTGTTTTAAGTATATAAGCAGCCAGCCCCTCTTCTGTTTTATTCCAGAGTGAGTGAAAGTGCTTCCCAGCAGAACTATCTCACAGGAATTTATATTTTGGTTTGTAACAGTACCAGACTTTTTTTTTTCCTTCCTAAGGGCTTGTTAATTTTAAAATATTTTTGATATATAAGTATCTGTTTTTAAAAGATCTCAGAAAACTCTGTCAGCATTTTGCTGGGGAGGAGAGGAAGTGGATTGTTAACACTGAAATACTGTCTTAGTAGATGGATAGGAGATGTATGACTACATTACTTGACAGAGCTCATGTCTGTGCAGACTGAATGGGGGGGTATGTACCTGTAATAGTGAGAAGCAAGGCCGAAGGTGTAAGATAGGGAATAGTATGGAAGATAGGGAATTGAATGAACAATGAAAGGAGAGTTACGGTTTTAGCCACTAGTATGACCATATCATAGATCTACTTTAAACTCGACTAAAAGCAATACAATTTTCTGTAATTTCAAGCTGAGATACACATCACTGATACAATCTGTAATTTGCCATCTTTTCSTGTTAGCTAAGATCTGAATTCAGAAAAGGCTGCACTCACTGGCAGAATAAAAGGTAAAAGAAAGGCATCAGTGAGGAAATACTAGAGATATGGTAAAATTAGAGGAAGAAGACACAAGGCTGAGAGAGATTTTTATATTCTTTAGCATTTAAACTGTTCCTTAAGAGCAGATGGCCTACTTGAGAGGTACTTGGAGTGAGTGTGCTTGTGCTTGTGCAGGAAATACAGCAACTATTATTTTTTTCTATTCTGCAACATTGAAATTTTTTTGAGCATTCAATCCTTTGAGCAAAGACAGTCAGTGGACTAATTGGGATGGAACTGCTGAGATCCAATAATTTGGTTTAGAAAGAGTGTAACTAGTTGGGCCAGTTGAATGTGCAGTTCTCCATCTTATCTCGGGTTCTCTGAACCTTTTGCTTTTTGTCTATCAGTAGTTCATAGAAATAACACAAAACATTTTTGGTTCTGATATTCTACAAGGTTGTTTCTTAAGAATACTTCTCAAGGCTTTACACTGCTTCATACAAATGACTATTATCTCCAGTGAAACTCTGAAATGTATATACTTCCAAACTGAAGATATTGGAGATACTCTGAGGAAAAAGGTTTCCAGATACATCTGATGGCTCTGTGCTTTCCTAACTAGGTACTTTGGGAAATGAATAGGAGGAAAATATAAAGCAATACTGGCTGCCAGTTTCCAGTGATTTAAGTTTTTTTTTTTTCTTCTTAATAGTGTAAAAGGAATAAAGCCATCATTAAAATAGGTATACTTGACCACTATGGTATAAGTATCTTCAAAGTATTTGGTAAATCATGCAGTACATAAGGCAGGGTATTTTTGATTTTTCATGAAATGATTGAGGTTTGAAGGGACCTCTGATGCTTGTCTTTTCCAACCCCCTTGTTTAAAGCAGTGTCAACCGTAGTAGGTTGTCCGGGGCCTTATCCAGTCGGTTTTGAGCATCTCTAAGGATGGTGGCTCTACAAGCTCTCTGGGTAACCTGTTCTAGTGTTCAGCTACTCTCATACTAAAAGAACTTCTGTTTGATTGTTTTCTTACGTTTAAATGGACTTTCTTATATTTCAGTTTGTGTCTATTGCCTTTTGTCCTTTCACTGGGCACCCTTGAGAAGAATCTGGTTCATTCTTTTGTATTCTCTCTGATCAGATGTTTATATGCATTGATAAGATCCTTCCTGAGCCTTTTTTTCTCTAGGATAAAAGTCCCAGCTGTCTCACCCTCTTCTTGTATGAGATGCTCCAATCCCTTAATCATCTTTGTGACCCTTTGGTGGACTTATTCACATACGTCCGTATCTCTCCTGTACTGGAGAGCCCAGAATTGGACACAGCGCTCCAGGTGTGTCTGACCAAAGCTGAATAGAGGGGATGGATCACCTCCTCTAACCTGCTGGCTACACTCTGCCTAAGGCAGCCCATGATGCTGTTGGTCGTCTTGGCCATATGGGCATGCTTCTGGCTTGTGGTCAACTTGTGGTCCACTCGGATCCCCCAGGGACTTTTCTGTAAAGCTGCTTTTCAACTAGTTGCCACCCAGCCTGTTCTGGTGCATGGGATTATTCCTCTGTAGGTAAAGGACTTTGCATTTCCCTTTGTTGAACTTAAAGAGGTTCCTATTCACCCATTTCTCCAGTCTGATAAGGTTGCTCTGAATGGCAGCACAGCCCTCTCCTTTGTCAGCCACTCGGCTTTGTACAATCTGAAAACGTGCTGAGGATGTGCTCAGTCCCATCATGGTAGTATTTGGAATATTTTTTCTTCTTATTTCTGACTAATACATATTTTTTCTTCCCACAGTTTATGCATAATATTATGATGTGAAGTGTATGTTTTTTAAATTTAAGGTCATTATTTCTGTTCCAGGGTTACTGTTTTTTCTCTTGAATATGTTGGCATTATTAAACTGAATCTTCTTGATTATTTATGACTTCACTTGGAAATGTATGAGAGTTGTATTTTATGTATATTGAAGGGAATCAAGTTAGAAATTAGGATTAGACTGAAGTGATTAAAATCTTTTTATTGAAATAACCATGTAATAGAAGTCATTCTCTTATGCTAACTTTCTTTGTAATTATACAGCAGGTGTTTCAGTAAACTAAAAGATAGATTAGTTCCAAAGGGCTTCTTAATCCCGTTAGTCACCATAAGGATTTTCACAATCTGCTTATAAACAACTCACGGGCGCCTCGTGTTGCTCCTTTGACTGCTGTGCTGAAGCTTCAAAGTAGTAATTTAACTTCTGTGTAGTCTCTGTGTGCGTGTTATCATGATTAGATTAACTGTCTGTACTATGCAGACTGTTGTTGTTGAGAAGAGCCAGTCCAGTAATTCACACATCCGTGGTAGGGCTGTCTTCCATCACTTCTGAGTCAGCATGGTAATAACATGCGTGGAAATTCCATCAATTAATAAAAAATATTATATTGATAACTATAGAAACAAGATCTTCTGCTTCATTTCAGAACATGCTGAGTTGACATGCTGGTTTCATGAAGACCCAGTGATTTGAAGAAATTCTTCCCTGACTCGTAATCTTGTATTTGCTTGTACTTACCATTCTTTAAGGGCATACTCTTAGCAAATCTAAGTAGCCCTTTTTATGTTGTTGCTACTAGAGTCTCTTAAGAATAATCAAGACTTTCATCAAATATCTCTCCTTTGCTAGAGCCTAAATTGTAGGTCTGCAGTCCACCTTGTAAGTCTTGATGTAGATTTATTGATTTAAAGATAGCTAAGGAGCTCTAATATTGGAAGTCTTACAAAGCTATACTTTGCTGATAAGATGCTCTCGTCTTCAGTATGTATAGAAGTGGACTGTAGCAAAAGTGAGCTCCTCTAAGATAATCTTTCCAGGTGGCTTGGCTGTTTATATAGTGTGATAGAATATGCATTAATGGGTGCTTCCCCTTCTGCCCCCCTCTCTCGCTCCCTCCCCCCT
>NW_028185261.1:1822797-1893665 GCF_003343005.1 Rhea americana | reverse complement strand
AAAAAAAAAAAAGATGGTTGGATTCTTCTAAATGATAATTCCCAGAGAAGAAACACTGACTTAGATATAAGAAATCAAAATGAATAAAACTTCTTCCCATTGGATGCCTTTTAGTCCTCTGTAGAACTAGATGATTCCTTTCTCAATCCTTACTTGAAATTTATCAACATGTCACTTGTATGGAAGTATTGATGATATAAAAATAAATGAATAAATATTTTATAGTGGTACAAATGATGGTGGTGGATGTTATAAATTAATCTCTGCTTATTCCACATGCAAACATCCATACCAAATGGTTACTTTTCTGGGAATGGGAATGCCTTATGGATTTTATTTGTGTTTGTGCCCATCTTCTTTACTATGCTGAATCATGGGGGATTGCAAGATAAAACTTATGATGATGACTACCAGCATTTGCCTTTCTATCTAAATGACCTTATCTACATGAAAAGTTAGGCAGATGAGTTTGGAATGCCGTCAGTATGTGGGTGGATAGTTCAGAGCATTTGCAGCCTCAGAAACTTTATTTGGGAAGGCACTTTTTAACTTTTGCAGTCCATATCAGAAGATACAGGTTGTCTCCCAGATGTGCTCAGTAGGAATCTTGTTAGCTTGGACCGGTCTGTCTGTACAGATTTGCCAGGCAGTCAGAGCTCTGAAGTCTCTTTATGTTCTGGACCCCAAATGGTTCTCCAGAATGCATGGCAGAAACAAATTGCTTTCAAGATTTCTTCTAAAATTGTGACACTTGCTGAGAAAAGGATGAGTTTACTGCTAGGGCTATCAGCTGAAGAAGGGACACCATGCCAAAGAGAAACTCACAATGCTAATGAGCTGAGAAGAGATGCTCTCTTCAACTCAGAGCTAAAAGTCAAGGGATGGGAAGCAGGCTGTAAGTTATTTGGGCTTGCAATTATGTCATACTGTGCTGGATTTCAAAATGAAGTATCAAGAGGGGAGGAAGGAATGATATGCAGGATGAATCTGCATTGTACATTGATTTGGTTATGCAACTCCTCTACAATATATTTTAACTGCCAGTGGGTAAAATCCTGGATTAGGAGTTACATTGTTATAGGAAGGGAGACTTTTTTTTCCTTTCCTCGAGGATAAATGCTGGAATTTCYTCTGTAATACTAATTTACCCTCTACTTAGGATCTTGTTTTAGTTCTGACAGTCATGAACTTTCTCACACCCTATGCAAGTTCTCTGAAGAATTCTCATTAACAGGCATGAGAACTGGTGCTAGTGATTTTCTGTTACACAGATATGGAAACTCAGTATTACATAGGCACTGATTTTTATCTGTTTATAGAATTAGGAAATCAGTATAGTACAAGCTTTAATTTTGTTCACTGTTAAAATATAATTTCCAAAATACATGTATGAAGCTACTCACAGACTTTCTAGCTAGATAGATGTGGATATACAAGTGTGTCAGGCCACATCAGATTTTAACAGGCATTTTGCACATATGTTCCTCATTTTTAGTCATTTGTCCTTCTGGAAGAAATTATGCTGAAAGTGCTCTGATTAAACAAAAGTTGTTACTATTACGGTGGTCCTGAAAACTGCCTATGTTGTTATGCAGGACTGGAACAGCAACAAGAGATATTAAAGTTGCTTTACATATCCATGAGTCGTGTGGCTTGTACCTGAGGATTTCCATGGCATGGAAAAGTTACTAGATGGCATAAAGCTAGTAGAGCTTCTTTTATTGCTTATGCCTGAGGTGGAACAGCAGGCATACAAATATTATATATGTGATGGAGACTGAAGAAATTTGGACTGAGTGTTAAACACTTCTGTTATCTTATACAATTTCATCTGATGGATGCCTTCCTAAGTAAATTAAGCTAGAGAGAATCATGACTAAAGGAAGTAAATTAACTCTTAGAGGTAATCAGCCATAGAGCCAGCAGAAACAGAATACTGTGACTGAAGTATGATGCTTCTCTTCATGTGACATTTTCTCTAATGTTGGGAAGAAATGCACAATAAATAATTCAATAAACTCAATAAATAAAGTTATTTCAATCTACTCTCATCTTTCTAAAGGAATCTTATTTGAATATGATGCTACATGGTTTAAAGCAGATTCCTTTGAAACTGTCTGTTTTCTGAGCCTTTGTCACAAGAGGGGGGCAGAGTTCTTTACAATTTATAAAAGCTGATGTTCCATTTTAACTAGAAGAGTTTTTTTTGTAAGGGTAAAATAAATCCACCTCATCATGGGTTTATGAAATTGTTGAAATGCCCAAGTCTAAACAACGGACAGTTAGTAAGAAAACACTTTTTTTCATGATATTTTTATTTACACTTTGGCAAAAAAGTGTATGAAAATAATAATGTAAAAAGCAAGTTGATAGATCTTGGGGCATGGTCATATGGCTAAGCAGTGAAATTCATGAGCCAGAGATCTCCTCTGTTAAGCTTTATTTTTTCAGAGAACTTTCACTGGGTACATCTGAATCATCAAATCAGGCTGAAGTTGATGAAATAATGATGTTTGTGCTGGGATTTGTAGGAAGTCAGCATCCTTCATAAAAGTCTGCTCTCCTGTTTTGTGATAGTTTGACAGATATGCCCTATTTCAGAATCCTCACTGTGAACAGGTTTTAGAAAAAGCAATAATACAGCTCAAGGCCCATCTTTTTCAGGTAATTTCCAAAGACTGTCAGAGGCTAGGAGATTTTATGCATCCCTGGCTTATTCATTAACTTCTAATCCTGTAGGTCTAAGGGTAGGAGTGCCTTCTTGGAAAAGCTTTAGAAAAAGCATGGTTACTGATAAGATAATGACTACACCTCCACTTTTCATAGTGGAATAGGATGATGTGACTGATCAGATGATGTCTTTCACAGGTAGCTTTGGAGAGGAAAAAGAGAAGTCTCAACTGATAAATGATTGCAAAGACCTTGTCTCAATCAATAGTGAATTATCATAATACAAGACAAAGAATACAGAAATCCTGTTTCTGTTTGTGGGGAAAATCTAAACTTTATTCTTTCTGGGAAGTATGTAAGCATTTCTCTTTGAAGTTTTTGTTTATAAGCCCTTAGTTCTTTCAAAAACTCTTTCACTGAGATCTACCCTAGCCACATTCTGTGTTTCTGTTGTATTTTATAGTCTATACTGACTCTCTCTGAGTATTGTGTGGGTCTGACTTTTTTCTGGTAAAAGTCACAATGCAGCAATAAATTGATTTCAGATCTAGCACATACCTGGCAGCAATTCAAGATTTTTAAAACATCAGAAGAGCTTCTGAAAGATCTTATTACACCACTGAATGGCTTTGTAGGATGTTCTCTAGGTTTTTATTGTATACCTTGACATTTCCAGTCTTTAAGAATATTTATCATATGAGTTTTCCTAGATGTAGAATAATGAAATACATATTTTAAAAAAATGCAATACTTTAAGGAAAGAAACAGCTTTCAAGGCAACAGCACATATATTTGAGAAGTGCTACTCTGTTGAATACAAAGTCAGGAAAAGTAATTTTGACAGGTTTGTAATACACTATACAAAAGCTTTAGAAGACTGCATGCATCTCTTGTGAAGGGCAGCATTATGAAGGCCTGTTTTTTATTTCCAAAAAGGAACACAAATTTTTTTGTCTCAGCTCTGTTGAATTTATTTTGATACTCTGTTGAAAATCTAAACCAAAAAAGGAAAAGGAGAGGAAAAAAAAAGTCCTTTGGACATTACAGTGGTAGTAAGAAATAGCTTACACTTAACTGGGTTTTGTTTTAGAATTGCGAAAGTATTAAAGAGGGATTATATTCTCTTTTATAGTGTTGTTACTGAGTACAGCAGAGTTCACAAATCAAATGTACAGAATCATAAAAAAGTTGCCATAATGTGAGCTATAATTTGTTTTTTATTTACTCTTGGCAGCTCTGAACAAAAGTCGGCACAAGTTTTATTACCCCTCCTGCTTTGTTTTTTCCCACACTCTTGTTTTTCCCACACTTGAATAAATCTATATATTACTTGCTTATTATAATACGACCACTTCATTATTACAATATGACCATTATGGTGTTTTATATTTAAAATGTAGCATGAACTTTTGAAACCAAAAATGATGCAGACCTGCCTCTGGAGTTCTATGAGACATCGTCGTTAATTCTGTCCTGTTTCTGTCAATGAACTGAGAACTCTTTCTTTCTCTCGTTTTCAAGTCAGAAATACTCTTCGTTACATTTGTAATTGATTCCACAGCAATGAATTTTTCAAATTCTTCTCTTCTCCCCTCTCCCCCAGCAATGGTATTTCTTTAGAATACAGCCTGAACTTTCACATTTTCTTTACCACTGTCTTCTTGTGAACTACAGTTCAAAATATGAGGATAGGCACAGACTGTGCCGCATGACTTGTAGACTGCAAATCCATTTACCTCTTTCTGGCTTGGTATTAGTTCTGAACTTGGTTCCCAGATTAAAGATATAAAGAAGAACAAAACTTTATTATTTTGGCAGCATTTTCTATCTCCAAGAATGGATGTCTAGAGGCAAAAGAAAATACTTCTGTTTTAAATTTCTATTTGAAACATCAGGGAGAGGATTTGCCCTTTTTGCTTTATTAAGTAGAAAATTCCTGGTTCTTTGTTATATGTAATAAAGGGCTTCAAATTACTCTTCAAATTTATACAAGTTTTAAAAACAGCTGGCAACATGCAAAGTTCCTGTAGGTCACAGTCTTCCCATCATAAACTCTTTGCACTGTTCTTCAGCTGTTCAAATARCATACTTTTGTTTCTTGTTTTCCTGCTGAGAAATTAGTTCATGAGCTCAAAGAAACAGGTGTCATACTACACTACCAAGCTGAGCAGAATAGAATTTTGTTTGCAAGACTTTCCTACTGAAATTGTTAGTGTTACTTATTGTCTTTAATGTTAAGCATGTCAAGGTTTAAAGAATTTTAAAGGGTGAGAGTTAACAGACTTATATTTGTATATCTTTTGAGACAAATATATTTTTGACAAGTATAGTTATTTCTCTGACCTTGCTTTCAGCAAGGTATTTGTCTAGATGATCTCCTAAAGTTCCTTCCAGCCTGAAAGAATTTATGATTTTATGCTTGAGATTGTTATTCTATGACATGATTTGTCCCATTTATTCTAGATAGTCAAGTCTGATAAAAGATCAGACGGACCTGTCAGGTATCTCTCCTATTATGTTTTTTTTTTTTTTTTTCCAAGTTGCCTATTAGTGGTCTGCATATAGGCAGTTTCTCTTGCATCATGGAATCCCATTGATCTCAAGAGGTAGAATTTGTGTGCGTTACAGTCTGAGCAGTGAACCAAACAGATCTGGTAGCGGTACAATGAAATGTTTAGCTCTGGAATACCGAAATCCTACAGTTCTGCACAGGGGCCAAAGCCATGTTATCTCATCATCTTAATTATCCTGTAGTTAGAACAAACAAAACTGTTTTGGAATATAATGTGAAAGACACAAGTATTCTGCACAGATGAAAGGTATGAAATTAAAACAGAATATTTTAAAAAATTGAGGAATAAGTGATACTTCTACTGCTGTTGCAATCTTAACAGGTCTGAGAGATTTGTTGTTGTTCTTTTTAAAGAACATCACAGTGTTAAATAAGTAAAACTCTCCCTAYGTTTTAGCCACTACTGTAATTGAAGAGTTTTATCTAAGTTTATTAACTGAAACAGCTCATTTTTTTTGGTCATTTATTTAGAATGTATGTTGGAAACTAACTGGGTGTCTCTCAGTGGATATTTGTAGATATTTGTTGTTGTGGATTCTCGGGAGCTTTTGTTATTCAGATCAAGATCTCTTTCTTTTAAGGGTTTAGACCTAACCTTCCAACCTGCTTTTAAGAGTGCCTTTGTAAGAGGTAGAACCTGCTGGCCTGTCATAGCTTCAAGTAATAGCTCATCAGATTTGCACCAGAACATTAATACCCCCTTTGCCAGACTAATACGAATTTTTAGTGGTAGTCTTCAGGAGGCATTTTATACTTGGAAACACAGTTTCTGAATACACTTACATTTTTCTCTTGAAAGATAAATCACAAAGGAATTAGAAAGCAAAAGGTTTTCTTTTCAAGACAGGTTTCCTTTCCCTTCGAAGTTCCAAGGGAGGCTATATTTGTCGCTAGGGCTCTTTTTGCTCCTAGCCTTTTAAGCATATTTCAGAACCATTCTTCAACACACTGCAGTATTACTCTGGCTAGGAAATAAATTGCTTTTCCATGACAACTTTTTCAGTCTAGCTTGTCTTTCTGAACCATGACTTGCTCTCTATATAATATCCCTTAACTTAGTATTCTTTGCAACTAAGATAAGCACAATTACTTCTCCAGTAGTTTTCTAGTATCTCCATTAATCTTATCTCTGTAAGACCTTTATACTTCACCTTTGAAAACTTTGCCTAGATAGTATTTTTTCATGTTTGTTATTTCTTTCCTTCTGTTCTTGTTCTGAGGATTTCCTCTTAGTTTCAGCAAATGATTAGTTCCAAAATATGTTTAAAAAATAGTCATAAAGATCTAAAAACCCTGCCGGTCTTTGCTTACAGCAGGCATGATTCAATTTTGCCAATATATGATGGGTTCCTGTAGACAGGGGTACTCACAGATGTGACTTGCTTGATGAAAATGTTCTACTAACCAAATCTGGTGTGGTATACAGGTTTCTCAATTGATAGCATTCAATAAAGCAGAGTTCAGCATGCCAGTGAATGCAGAAGACTTCAAATTCTTTATATTACTAAATAATTTGTATATAGTTGAATAAGTTGGATTCAGAACACAGTATTCTGAATTTACTGAGAGATTAGTCTGAGCTGAGGGACTACTGATTTGAACCCTCCTCGAGTATTAACATATTATTTTACAGTGTGCCTTTTTTATTTTTATTTTTATTTTAAAAAAAAGACATTTGGTTGTACATACAAGAAATCCCCTTCTAACAGGAGATATTTGCAAGAAAGCCAGTGCTGGAAAAATCAACCACTGCTGATGATTATTTGAAGTCATAAGTTTCACAGCAAAAATTGAAAGTTAAAACTGAGGAAAAAGCCCCACCCTGTACTATGCATTTGAAAAACCCTATTTAAAGCCTGTGCAGAGAAAGATATGTTTTTCTCAGAATGTGCATAGCTAACAGCTAACTTGGTTTATAGCTGAACTCATGGTTGACTCATTGTCAATGATCAGTATTTTCTCATGTGCAAGACATGAGGCATAACAAAGTAAGCTTTATTTATCCTGGTCAGCTCTGTTAACTTTTTTCCTTCACTTCCAGCATAGTTAGAATGCCATTATAATGGCTATGATATGATTTTATTTCAAAGTAAAAATAAGATCATGGCAAAAAAGTTTGCAAAATATTTTAGTTTTAAAATGAAAAAAGAAAAAGCTTACTGTTGTTAGCCCAAAGCTTTTTTATTATTATCTTTCTGGTACCTAAAGTTAAATACAAAATGTGTTTATTTTTTTGGTGAAAAATGTCATAGAACTAGACACTTCAGGAAGATGGTGCAGGGAGAGAAGAAATCAGTCAAGCCTTTTCTGCCAGAACTTTAGTATTCTAGTTAATACAGATTAATACTTTCTGAAGCAAAACACTTTGTAAAAATTTGCTGATGGGATTTACTTCTAATTGTTAACTTTGATAATACTTGTATTACTGTGAAAAGATTAATTTGATAAAGAATAGGACATTCAGGAGCATTTTGTCTATTCTCATGTATCAGCTGTGGGAAAGTCACCTTTATACAAGTACAATTCCAGTAGTATAAGGGATGTAAATACCATTGTTTCTATAATTAAGGGTACCTTTACTTGCTCTTTTTTGGGAATTGGTTATATTTTTCTATTACAAGGCAGTATTCTGTTCCCAAGGAAAATTTTATTTATCAGCCTCATCAGATTGCTTTATGAAAACATATACCTAACTCTTTGCKAAGTTAGCTGATTGTTTTGTATCAAATATCACCATCTGTTCTTATTATCTGACAAAAATACAGATGATCAGGCTAGAGCTGCCTTAACGGCAGTGTAAGTTTAAAGTTCAGATGTTAGATACACTGGCATAAGCTCTATCTTCCTTCCTACCATAGAATTTGAGTGAGAAGGGGATTAGAGGTGCTGTTTCTGTGGTTTGTTCCTGTTTCACTGCAAGGGCACACCCTCAAAATGTGGGAAGCAAATATCTTTCTTCCGAATGGAGACTTGAGTGCTGTGATTATCTTTATTTGATCTGTAGTCCGATTTGCTTTCTTCAAACACTTGCTTTATGGAAACTAGGCAACAGTGAGAATGGAGATAAAACTCGGGAGATGAGCCTTAACGTTTCTGAGATTCATTTGAAGTTAGCAGCTGGGTTTTGAATGGCACGATAAATCAGGTAGCCAGAAAAAGAAAAGTCATTTTGCAATTCAGAAGGAAGTGAAATATGATAAACGCTTGTTTACAGCCTGAGTGACTTCCTTTCAAGCCCTCCTCATCCTTTAGGGAACAGAAGGATTATCCCCAGCTATTTGAAGAGTAAATGTCTCATTTCTCTTGCGATAGGGCGTAGAGACTTTATTTGCAGGCTGGGGATCTCGTTGTGTTAGGTATTATCTAAAGACATACTGAAAAGACTGGACTGGCTCTAAAGACTGTTCTTTCTGCCTGCTCCTCCAAAATATTTGATGCTAGTCTGTAATTCTGGTTAGGGATACTTCTGAACGAGATGCCTTTCTTGACAAGGAGTCACGCTGGATACAGTATGGCTATTCAGTCTATAAATGGATTTTCAGTAAGACCAAAGCTGCTATAATCTGTATCTCATTCTGCTTCATTAAAACACTGCAACTCACCCATGGTTTTAAATCAAAGGCCAAAGCATTACACTGAGGATGGGTTGTAGTCTTCAGTTTGACTGTGTTCTCTCATTCATTATAATAAGCTAAATCAATATTGTATATTCATCAATGAGGTAGACCTTAACCGATGACTGGTAATAGTATTTTATGGTCTTTATTGTAATGTTTAGGAGTGCAGTTCTTGGGTTTTGCATCCATTGTGTCACGCCAGGAGACATACAGTACAAAAACAACTGCCTCTGTCTTAGAAAACTTGTAATCTACATAGAAGAGACAACAGATGGATAGATGAGGAATGAATGAAATGACCATGAGGACAGATAAAAAATACTCTAGAAGTACATGTAAAGAAACTTGCTCATGAGCTCTAGAGTGCTTTTCATCCCCCTTTGCCAAGTACAGAAAATGAAAGATTGTCAAATTTTAGCATTTCAGAGAAACATGTACTTCCTTCTAAATCCAACCACTTAAACAGTTTCTCATGGCCTATCATAAATAAGGAATATGACTTCCTGTGATTTATCAGTTTAATTTTCTCTGTATTAATACAGCATGGAGTTATATGGAGGCATGAGTGGAGTTTTTATAAGGTTTGCTGCATAACCTTCAAATCTTGAAGTCAGACTTCTGGCTAATGAGGTGATGAAAAGGTAATGAAAAGTGTTCAGTGTTTTAATTTATTTACTTTCTAGAGAGAATAAATTGTTTTCAGCCCACCCAAATTGCTATTCCTACCTCTGTATATTAACTGATTCTAATATAAGCATATCAAATTTTCCCTATTAATAGTGCACAGTGTTAGATGTGAACATGAAGTATCCATGTCTTCATTTATAGTTTGGATTTTAGAAGTCCCCATAGACCAACTGAGGAAGTGTAAAGAGACTATCCCAAAATGTCCTGGGAGAACTTCCAAAAAAAGCAAAGAAGCTAGAAATAGAAATCAGAATAACATCTTTAATTTCTTCTACCCTAAATTCTTAGAACACAAGTATCCACTCAGCTTTCTTCCAAAATCACACCATTGTCATTTTGATGTTTTTTTTCTTCACTACAGTAGACTGAGAAATACTTGGGCAGCCGCTGGGGACTTGGGCTGTGCCTGCCTCTGCTGCCCCTGTCYGCTGACTTCTTAACACTGAGTGCCTATGCCTAGCCTTACCTAGAGAACACAGTGCTGACAGCTGAGAAGGGAGATATATGCATTCTTCTGTAGTCTCTCCTCTCCTTACTCTGCTTTCCAATTATGAAGAGGATCACTGTGTGCATGGCTTTTTCACTATGACCTACACAGAGTGAATAGTACCTAGTGGGTCTTTCTATTGCTAGCGTAATTTTTTGCTCTTGAGTGTTTAATGTCCTAATTTGTCTTCAGATCAGTTCATGATGCGGGCCCTGCTTAGAACAAGGTACCAACTCCTAAAAATTTGTCATGAGTGATAACCTAAGCTGGGAAAGTATTAGGCAGAAAGCAATATACAGCTTTTGTATTAATTTGGGGGTTGGGTTCCTTAATTCTTATCTTGGTGTTTTGATCAAAGCTTCTACAGATCTGAAACTTCAGAGCCCTTAAAGTATACCATCGTACATCATGGTAGCATGATCCAGAATAATAAAACTAATAAGTCCCACAGCCACTTTGTCTATGTAGATTTAATTTACCGATGAGGAGGAGAACTTTGCTTTTTCATTGGTATGATTATGTTGTCCCAGAGACAACAAATTTTTTAACAATTATTCAAAACATTTAAAACTCTGTAAAAGGTAAGATCTGATATCAGATCTCACTATAATAAGCAAAACAATCTAATGCACTTGTAAAAATATTCCATGTAGTGGGACTAGTCAGGTTATTTACAACAAGATGTACACTTAAGTGATTTACTGAAGACTAGCCAAAGATTTACTGAAAACTAGCCAATGTATTCTATAATCTCACCAAATGAGTCTATTGTAATGCTGTTGCAACTGAGTGTGCGTGTGTGTGTGTGTGTGTGTGTGTGTGTATTTTATACACGCACACAAAATCAGGGAAATAGATTACTTTAATACAAGTGTTTAAAAGATTCACAAATTAGGCCAGTTTTAAACTTTAAAACCTACCTTTACTAACTTCATTCATTAAAAATAAACTTTATGATAACAATTCATTCTTAAACGTTGATAGTCTTAAAAAACGTTGATAGTCTTAGTCACCATATGTATGCTGATTCATGTAAACATGGACTGTTTATTCTTTTAAAGCTGTCTTAAGAACAGGCTATTGATTGTAAGCATACAAACATGGAGTAACTTTTAGACTGCCATTTTCTCATTAATTCTACATGCATATCTTTTTTTTAATGAACCTCTAGACACAACTACAGGAGATGAAGTTCTAAAGAGATCTTTTCATTAAGCTTTTTCTTCATAGAATCTCATTTGAATTGTAATGCTAGATATAGAAATCTGTAATAGTCTGATTACTAGCAGCTCTCTTCACTGTAACAGAGTTCTTTACTTTAAAGTACTAACTAATGACACAAAGGATCTGCAATGGGAATGAAAATGTCATAACAATACACCAATATCCCATAATAACAGAGAAAA
This sequence comes from Rhea americana, assembly GCF_003343005.1. NCBI lineage: Eukaryota > Metazoa > Chordata > Aves > Rheiformes > Rheidae > Rhea > Rhea americana. Next base: position 1,882,226 of record NW_028185261.1, on the reverse strand, counting down.
TAGACTGCAAATATCCACGTAGTATTCTTGCTTAGAAACTAGTACAACAGTTTAGGAACTGTGTCACAATCAGCCAGATGTTGTTTCAGCTAATTCATTTGTTACTTGTACGATGGATTTTTTTCACTGATATGTATTGATTTTCCCAAAGCCAGCTGAACTCCATAATGTGAGCACAGGATATCAGATTTCATTATGGGGTAAATAATATATTTTAATAAATTAGGACTGTTATATATAGTGGCCATTAGATCTCACACAGAATTAGATTTGGAGTGATGTTATCCTCAGTAGATACAGGCAAATGTAATATCTCCGCTACTAGAAAGCTGCTTGTCCCTCAGCACATCCTTCCAGGCAGTACAGAGATGTTGCTACCACAGTAACCTAGTTTTGTGTTCTTCCTAGAGATGTTTTTCTCTCACTGATTCTCAGAAAGTGGAAACAGTTGAAATATCAAAGACAGCTGAATAGTTAGTACAAGGTTTTTCGGAAAGTACCTCGTAGTGTCTCAAACACTTTCTCTTTGAAAATAGTAAGTGCTTCATCTTGTTTGGTAATTCAAAATTATTGAATAAATACAACTTTATCAGAGCCTCTTTCAATAGAAGTAGCATACTTTTGAATGAATGAAATCTACAAAGGTAAGGATACATCAGTGTCAGCAGACTAGCTTGTGTTGAGTTGCATTATGAATTTTGAGATAAAAGGTTGTTATTATGCAGTCTTATATGCTTACACTATACAGGCTTGTACAGTCATCCATGCTCACACTAGATTGGCTCACTGCTCCTCCTATAGGACTTGTAATCTCTGATTGTGAGGGACTTGCTGTGAGAATGATGTCCTGTAGTTGGTTGCATGATTAATAGTAATTGTTTTTTAATCATAAACCATCTGAAATCCTAGCACCTGCTATCAAGAATCCAAAGAATTCAACAAAAAATAAGCTAAGAAATGTCTTGAGTCTTCCAGTAATATATAGGCAGTTCTTAATTTCTGAAAGCAAGAAAAACTTTAAAAAGAAGAAAAAGATATGAGAAGAATTAATAATATCTAATTTCTGAAGCTATAAGGTTGATATTCCTGTACAAGGGCTCATTTTCCTTAAAAAAAAATTATCAGCATTACTCTACCTGTATGATTATACCTCTGTAAGTGTCCTGATATAAGTGGGGAAAATAATCTGCAAGTCTAACTTTTCCCAAATAAAGAAATCCTGATTGGTCTAGGATTGCAGTAGCATTCAAGTCATTTGGTTAGTTTTTTTTTTTTTTTTTTTTTTTTTTTCCCCTAGTGATTCCTTGATTCTAGTAGTTCATACAAGGTTTTCAGAATGTGAATGCAGGATTAGAAAACTCCAGCATGAGCATTATTCCAGACAATACTTCACCACTCCCGTATCAGCTGAGGGACATCTAGACAAAAGAATGCCATTTATTCAGCCTGAGGGAAAATTGCAAAGCAAATTTTGTAACATTTGAAAAACATTTATAGAAATAGGCAGCAGTGCAGTGTCCTTTACTGGTAGATATCTCTCCACAGTCTTTTTAAATTTGTTAGTATTTATCAATTCCAACTTTGATCCTGGCTGCTCGGACCCTGGTAACGCTGCATGTGATTGCACCTCTGCTGGACGAGAACCTGTGATGGTTCGWTACGTGTGTTCTCCATGTTTGCTGTTTCTGGCTCAGGGCTGTACTCAGGGTTAACCTTAAAGACTGTCCAGAGTCTTCAGCAGATAGTTCATGCCTTGTGTGGGACTCTGAGAGTCCCTTGGAGCATAAACACTCCTGAGTACTCACAATGTGCTTCTAACTGCAGTTGGATGTGGTGGGAACCAGTGGATAGACTGAGAAAATGCTGGTTTCTGGAAATAAATTAATTTGCCTTATGAAAGAGCAGAAACCGTGCATGTTATGTTTCTAGTGTTGTACTTATCAGCACGGACTGAGATTATCATGCCTTTGAAATGTGTGCGTGAGATGCAGTAGCAGGTGAGTCTGGTGAATTTCAGGCCCRATGGGAGGTACACTCACAGGGCTTACTCTGGTGGTTTGTTTGACACAAAACTTCTTGACAGTATGGCTGGTAGCATATTACAAGTAATTTGGTTAATGAACCATGTTTATAAATAATTTCGTCAGTTATGAAAAATAATTGTATAAATGTGCTGGCTAATTTATTTTGATTTTTCTCTACCAGTGTAAAGCGCACATATTAATATCAATAAGTACCCTAAAGCATATATGCCATGAAAATGCATCTCTGTAATACTGTAAATGAATGTATGTATGTAACAGTTAATGAATTTAATATTGTACCTGTTTTCTCTCCTGCCTCCTTACTATCTTCTCTTAAACTAGAGAGAAATTCTAAACTTTGCACTTCCAGGAAACTAATAACAATTTATGTTAAATTTAAAATAATACTTATTGTGTAAAATTTACAGTAAGTAATAGCTATAGTGTCTCTAAACCAATACATAGGAATAATGTATTTGTCTGTCTTAATTTATGAGATCAGTAAGCTTTATGAGCGGAACAAAAATGTTGTTTTCATTAGCTGTTCATTGTTTTTAACAATATCTGTTAGGCCTTTGGCTGATTTTTTCAAAGGAGCTTGAAAATATATCCCCATGAAATTCCAGTTTGGTTAATTACATCTTGAAATAATCCAGAAACATGCACTGTTTTCTTAATGTTCAATTTTATTGTGATTTTTTCAGGATCAAAAAAGGGGCATTGGTCGTGTTTGCCCTTGTTCTCTTCCCTGCAGACATATACACATCTGGAGTGTTTAAAAAAATCTGTCACATTTTCAAGTTAAGAAATTGTGTCTAATGTTAATACTGGAAATTTTTATAGTGGTTTTGGCCTGTAGTTTATTAAGCAACCTTATGATGTTTATACTAAATGTGCAATAACATGTAGCAGAATCATTGTAACTTGTCATAATGCTTACTTTTGGAGTCTGTTTCCTGAAGGATTTTTTTCTCCCCAAAATAGATTTAAAATAGTACCATTAATTTTCCATATTCTGGAACTGCTGCTCAGGAAAATGCAGTTTGCAATGTAAGTTGGGACCAGAATAAAGGGATTTTCTGGGTCCAGTGTTACTGAGGATTATAAAAGGACTAGCGCAGCTGGAATGCAGTTCTGCAAGCTGTGAATGCCACTCTTCAAAGTGTGTGTGTCTTCAAAAACCCTTAGTAGGTTCTGGATATACAGCATATTTTATACGTCCAAGAATTTGGTCCCACTGGCTGACTGGTTCAGAATGGAGCTCTTAATCAGTCTTGTCTTACATCGCTCCTTGGCCGTGTATCTGAAGGCTAGTTTCTGTCAGAATGTTACGTGTACATTCTCAATACTGGATAGAGCCGCCATTTTAGTTTCATTTTCACCAAGGCTGACTAAGGGCTGACAGCAAGTGTATAATTTACTATAGTGACTGAGACAAGTATGGAGGCCTTTTTTTCCATTTTTTTGAAAGAAAGAAAAGTAGTTTGAGCTCTTACGAAATGATTGAGGGCAGGTACAGCGGTACACTGAGAACTGGTTCACAGCTGGTTAAAAGAAAATACCTGCACCTATACGTAAAGTAATTGTAGATAGAAAAGGTCACAGTACTTGCTCAAGTACTGCTCTCTGCTTGCTCTATGGCCATACTTATTTCTGTGTATTTGTGTTGGTCATCAGAATACTTCTTTTCTGGTACCAATAATCCCACATAGTTTACCCCCATGATGCCTTTTTGAGGCACACTTCTATTCTAAAATCAAAGCTAAATATGCAAAGCCATCACCAAGGATACCCAGATTATATATTTAACTCATAGCAGCCAATTTTAAATGTCATTCATATTGAACTCTGTAGCACTATTCAGCTTTATAGATTTATATTGCTTGTGAAAGCCAATAAATGAAGAATTATCTTTGGCCTAAATGACAACTATGTGCTTCTTGCTCCTTTGTCAGTAATTTGTCTACTGCCTCTTTCTTTTTTTATGGCATTGAAGATTATTCCTAGCGGTTAATGGAATCGGAATATTTTTCATTTTTTTCCTCCCACATTTTTACTTGATAATATCTGGCATTTCTGTAACAGCATCTTGCTTTTCTAATGTGGCTGGCAGACATATGACTGCCGTTCTCATAATGAATAATGAGATCTGTGCCAAATATCAAATGTAATTTAGGCATTAAGTCCTGCGCAGATTCATTACATGGCAGATAGGCATTTTCAATAAAGGAGGAAAATGTTTCTTCATTGAGGCAGTTTTTATCCTCGGGACATATAGTTATAAAGCTGACATAGTCTATTAAAAGCACACAATTGGGTTGTTCAGTAAAGCTTTGACACTTTCAAGCCGCTGTTAGGTTAAAATACGATGTTACAGATGTGAGTCCGTACATGAGATAAAATGAGATGTACGGTTCATTTTACAAATAGATACTAAGACACACAATCTCTTTTTCAGTAAATTCCCTAACTAGATAATGCAACTTTGAAAAGTATTTGCAACCACAGCCAAAGTTGTATGACTTTTGCTTTGATTTGGGATTTATTTAGAAGCTCAAAATTCAAAAGCAGGTTTCTTGGAAAGTCAGAAATCTTCTGAGAAGGTTGGTGTATGATTCTGCATTAAATTCCAACAAAAAAAAATTAAATACAGGAACATGTTGGTATTGTGAATTTGACCAACTATTCAAAGAGGCTGCAGGATGGATTTCATTAATTTTTAAAATTAATATCTTGCAGTAAATACCGAAGTCCTCTTTGGCCAGTTCTTGCAGCTGAGACGCATATTTTTTTTAAACCAGTCACTTAAATTTGGAAAAATTTAAACCAGTGAATTAATAGTATCTACTTTGTATTTAATGTTAAATAATAGAAAAGGGTATATGTTAATTATTTATAGGGAAAAAATGTAGTTTTGAAGGTATAGAGTGTAAGTTTAGGCACAAATATTAAAGGTAAGGATCAAGCAGATAGTTTAAAACAAGTTTCAATTACCTGTACTCATTTCAATAGGATTAAAGTTCCGGATTTTATGTTTATTTAAATCTAAATCTTCAAGTGCAAGCCATGGCTTCCTCCTCTCAAACTTAATGGCTTACAGTAAAATTTTTTTATATGTCAGCAAATTAAAATTGTCTGCCACTTTCCCAAGTTCGTAAGGTTTTAATAATCACACACAAACTGCAATTGCTTAAAAATACATTCCTTTTGCATTCTGTAATGGTGTTCTGAAGGGGAAATGCTTCTTTAAAGTCAGCCATATCTGATCAAACTCCACCCTGTCTAGCCCTTGTGAAGATGCTATAAAACTAGCTCCTGAAAGGATATATTTATTTAAAGAGATGCCCTCACAGGCAAAATGATCTCCTAACCCTGCAGGAATGGAACAATAAGTAACAGGAAAGAAGGAACTCTATTTTGATTTGAGGGACTCCTACACAGAGGAAGGAAAAAGCTCATCAGGAGACCTTCCAGCTGCTGCAGGACGTACTGAAATTGAAAGGATTACATAGCTCAAGGACAGAATTGTGCATAGTTTTAACAGGCTGTGTGAAGTAATTGCTCTTCTCCAGCTTACTAGGATGATAATAGGTTTCTATAAATCTAATAGTCTAAGAGATTACTTGAAATGCTAGGTTGTACTTGCCTCCTGATTTAATAGTCTAACGATCATGCTGTACTGAATTCTGGTCTAAATCTCCTTTCACTGCTGCTGCTTTTTGTGTAACATCACTAACTAAACAGTGTGTGAAATACAGTGAGTTAGTGCTACTGTAGTAACACTAATACTTCCCTGGGAATGGGACATTATGGCCTACTCCCTCCTTATTGAAAAGGGGATCTCTGTGTAATTTGTGAAGTTAAAGGATGAAAACTTTTCCTTTTGACATTTGGAATATAGTTTATTCAACCCGGGATAAGTTTTTCAATATAATGCAGCAGAGAGATTTGTTGATTTAATCTTTTACTTTTTTCTTTGCTATTTGGTTACAAACCTGAAAGTTAAAATTCACACAGACCAATCAGTATCGATAGAACCAAATCAGTATCAGTAGAACCAAAGCAACTATGAACAGGGGTGGAGAGAACATTATTTTTTTGCAAATAAGAAGTGATTTGTTTAATTTTCTTAGGACAAGTGTTTTCTATTTTCAAAGTTGATTTCCTTTTCTATTATGTACTTTAGGCTCGAAAAAAATTAACAAGCTCGTAATTAAAAACAACCTGAATTGCCATGGAGACCAAAAAGAAAAAAACAAATAAAGAATAAGCCAGACTGGAAATGTCAAGGTACGTTTTCTAGCAATTTTGTATGTCCAAAACTAGTTGTACGTAATTTTAATTTTAACTGTCAGACTGATACTCTTTTAGAATAGCCTAAAAAATAATGAATATCGTAATAAGTTATGTTGCTGGCCTGTGTTTACCCATGGGATGTTTTACAATTTGACAAATGCTTTCCTTCCTATTATTTTAGGCAGGATGCAAAAATTAGGCTTAGACTATTTAGATCCTAATATTGTGTAACTGTGCTGGGAGGACACCTTGAATGAATATGCTAGATCTTCCTTTTGCTGAGGAAGAACAGTCAGGTTGCCTATCTGGGAGTCCTTCCTGCTGCAGCTGTTTTGTCTGTGCTCAGCCAAGTGGTCTGGGTCCAGAAAAGCTCTGACTGAACTACATGATTTTGGATGATGTTTGGGATGACCAGCATTACCTAGGTCCTGTGGCATGATTTTGTGCCTTGCCTTCACAGCTGTAGCCTGGGCTGTATCAGCAAGAGTATAGTCAGCATACCAAAGGGGTGTGATCAAGGGGTACTCTACTCAAGCACTTCTCTTGGGTCACACCTGCCATACTGCATCCAAATTTTGTCCCTCACTTTAAGAAAGATACTGAAAAAATGAGGAGGATCCAGCAGGATTACCAAGGTGATTAAGAGGATTGGAGAACTTGATACGTGATGAAAGGTTTAAGCAATTGTTTTTGTTCTGTTTATGGAAGGGAAAGCTCGGGGAGGATCTAATCAGCTTGCAACACTGGAAGGCAGAGTTATAGGGAAGATGGAGCCACTTCTTTCACAAGGTGGTAACAGGCAATGGGCACAAATTGATTCAGGGGGAATTCTCTCTGGATATTAGAAAAAAATTCTTCACCATGAGAACAACTAGACATTGGAATAAATTGCACAGAGAAGTGATGAACTGTCTCTCAAAGGAAATATTAAAGATTCAGCTTCACAGGAGCCTGGATAACCTTGTCTAAAGCCTCACTTTGAACAGAAGGTTTGACCAGGTGATCTTCAGATGACCCTCCCATCTGGGGTTTTTCCATGATTCTGTGCCCAAGAGAGCAGTTATCACACTGAAGAGCCTAGTTAGTGGGATGAGAAGTCCTCTATGGGTAAAGTGATCATCCTTCACATCCTTTCTCTTTGAATAGTGTTGTGGGGTGCCTTTGCTCTCTGAAGCTTCATGGATTTTGAGAAGGAGAGAACTGATACTATCCAGATTCTTCATCCAGGACATGGCTCTGTGGCTACCACTTCATTGTTATGCAGCTTTGGTAGACAGCCAGGGTAGTTTTATAAAGATCTTGTCAGACTTCACCAGGTGGACTCATGATACCTGTTTTTTCTGTAACTCCAGTGGACTCAAGGGAAACACGGAACATTTTTTCTAAGAAGCACAATGGTTGCTTGCAATTTTTAGATGCTCAACTGCTTTGTATGAGGGACAGCATATCCCTTCCATTGTCAGTCATGAGACTATTTTCTGAAAATGACAGTGCCTGTCTGTGAGTCTTCTCTGCCCTTTCTACATAAACAATTGAGGCAGAATGTGCATTTGATCATCTTGCTACAACATCTTGGACCCTGCATGAAGAATGACTGGAAAAGTAAGGACTGGTTTTATGGTGACGTTATATACAGCCCTCTGAAAGTGATTGGAGCCCTCAGGATGCCACTCATGTCCAGGAAGTTCCATGCTACCTGATTTGTGAGGAGGTGCATGGACATACTATACCTCTTGGGGCAGAGTAAGACAAGGATGAATGTGCTTAAATGTCAATACCTCCCCCATTTCATCAGTTTACCTTCTGCTGACTTTTGTTCTATGTTTGGAAAAGCACAATTATTCTAAATAATTGTGCCTCTATTGCCCTCTATGATACTTTTGACCTTTGTTGCATATTGGCTGGTGTTTTTGACAGCTACCTCTGCTAACTTTTTTACCCTCAGGAAACTACCTTTCTCCTAAAGGGGGCTTTTGTTCACACAGACCTTGACTAGAGTAGTTTGGAAGGAATCTGCTGCTGAGAAATCAGAGSCAGCTCAGGAGAAGGTTGGGAGTGGAGCTGCTTAAGAGGAGTTTTGCTTGATGTTTGGCAAGAAGCTGAATGGGGGGGAAGGGGTTAAAGAGATTAGATTGATTGCTGCTTGGCAGGGAGCTCCTAGAAGACAGGGGAAGGAGGGACCCTTGATTAGAAATGTGAGAGCACCTGCCACAGCTTAAGAGAGAAAAATTTGATAAGAAGGGTTAAGAAGGAAAGGGGAAAGCTGTTTAAGCTATAAAAGATGGAAAGGAACCAATTCCCCCCAGGAAAACCTTCCCTCCCCTGCATGAAGCCAAGCACATCTGTCTCTTGTATGCTTTTAGGTCTCACCAGAGATTATCCTTCTTTTCTGTACCTTGCCTTATGATGATCCATCATCAGCCCATAAGCATGCTCCCCTACCTTAGGTCCCTGCTGTTCGTTCTCAAAGAACATGCATTCAAGGAAGATGCCTAAGAGTAAGCAAATGCCAAGAATCTGAATAGGTTGAGCACCTAAGAAGTCTGTTCCCTTGGAAGGCTAAAATAGCACATAAATTATAGAGGGATGAAAAGGGGAGGAAGGCAACATGGCCCAGAACTTTTAAAAGGAAGAACAGGAAAAGAAAATAAGGAAAGCAGTTATTCCCCTTGTTGTAATGAATACTTTGGAATATAATACAGAGAAAATACTTTTAACTTTCCTGTTTCTTAACACTGTAGATGTAGAAGAACATGTCATGCTGAAGGGGTCATAATTCATAAAGAGGAGTAATGCTTTTTTATATCTTAGCGTGTACTAGAATTAAATAAGAAAAGACTTTTCAAAGAACGTTCTTTGGCATAGAAAAGATTGTACACTACACCATTTTTTGTCCTTTTGTGTTCTTTTGCAAAACTCTTCCCAGTTGTTTTGTTGGTCGTCATAGTAATGGAGAATTATGCCCGTACATTGCTGATAGATTGCAAGAATTCATATTGTAGAGTTCTCATTCAGTAGGTGTTTTTTAAAGTGAATGAAATCAGATACTTAAAGGGAGCATACATATATGTGGTGATATTTTAGAAATAGATTATAGTATCTTGAACTGCAGACAAAAACCCTACTGGGAGAGAGTATGGCTATGATAAAGAACTTTGAAAATTCTAGAACTATCTGAACACTCATTATAAATATGGAGCCTGGAAATCAGAAGATTAAAAATTAAGAAGTCTTAATAAGACAGTAAAAAGTGGGAAAGGAATAAAAGAAGCCAGGAACATATGCAAGAATAGAGCTACAGACTAGATCTCACTTTCTAAAAACAGTGTTATCTTTTTCTTATTCCATGTTTAAACTGTGTCTGCCTTCTCAAGGATAGCTTATGAAGAATTTAAATCTGGCTATATTTTATGAAACTTATCCCCTTCCTAACTTGTATTACTATTTTTCTTTATTATTTCTTATTTCCCAGCTAATAGAGATTAAAACGTGACACCCACTATTTTTATAAAAATTAGGTACCCCAAAATAAACATCATAAAAAGTTACTCTGAATTTTTGTGAGACCAAATGTGTCTCAAAACACCAAATTGTGTTTTGCATGCAAGTCTCAGAGACTGTATCTTCAAGGCTAAATAGTGAGGTGTGCATAAAATACTATCTGTCTTGAAAGTCTCGGTTATTTCTTCTTAATTTATTGTAGTAATAGTCATACAGCATGGACAAAGATTCTCATTCAGAAGGTGTACATAAGAGACTTCAGTCAAACTAGTGCGAGAGTTGTTTACAAACTGAAGTATAGATCAGCACTGGAATTACTGCAAATTGCAGTTTTGTTTGAATCTGTGTATATTAGGAACTTACCATGGCACTTATTCAGCCAACATTTAAACAACAAGTACCAAAAAAAGAAAAAGATCCTGAAAAAACATTCATATTTCTTTTATCTTATGGGAATTGTGATTGGAAATAATATTGACGAGTAAATATTCAGAGGCTCCCATTTAGCTTGTTCCATCAGAATGATGCTCACCTTATCTGGGAAAGAATTTCTCAGCTATATATTGTCTTAAGGAAAATATTAGGCCTGCAGACTGTAAGTGCTCTCTTGGTATATCTTTCCTGTTTCTTTTCTAGCAGAACTACTTCATTAACAATTTCCATGCTTGTGGAGACTGTGAGCTGAAATCTGGTCAGTACAGTGGTACAAATATACCTCCATGTTTTACAAATGCTAATTCTGTGCATGCAGAGGTATAACAGATCTGCAATGTGAAAAGAGTCTGACTTACAGAAGTAAAACTGCATTTTCATCCTTGTGTAATTTTAGAGGCCAGCTGTCTTGTGGAAGACCTGAAAACTGATCATTTCTTAGATTTTTATCTTTTGTTGATGTATAAATAGTTGCATAAAATGCTATACATACATAGCCTATTTTGATGTGAGATGATTAATGGTACTCAGATCAGTAGAAGAATAAAAGAGGCATTTAAATGCTATACTATTTACTGCCTTTGTAGGTTCCATTTTTCTAAGTCAGAGCAATTGAATAACGTTATGAATTATGTAGACTGACTGCATTCAAGAGAACGGTTTCAGAGCAATGCACTAGTAGTCATATAATTTGAACATACCTAAGAAAGGCAGATGTGACAGGTGAACTCCTTATGAACAAAGAATTAGAAGACTTACAGATGATCAGAAACAAGCTTCATATCACTAACATTTATTAGGACAAGATATTCCATAAAGAACGTATTATACATTTATGTCGTAATCTTATTTTCTTTAATTTCTCTGTGATCCATAGAGGGGTTGAAGAAATCTTGAAACAAAAATGCTTTTCTTTACTGTCACCTGAGTATTTTAACAGTCTCAAGGAAGTGTGGACTACTGTGAAACATAGCAAATAAAAGGGAACAACAGAAATTACATGTAGTAGAGAAATCTTTAATAAATGATGAAGCTTGCTGTCAACAAAATATATGGCTGAAATGAATATACCTAAAAAATTCAAAATATTCACTTTTGTAATCACTACCAATTGAATGTGTATGTCACAGTATGTCTTTGGGACATGTTGGTATTATGGGGAAGAAACAGGATGCAAGTATGAATGGATATGAAGAGAAATAATAAAATCTTGAAGGAAAGAATAATCATGTATATTATTTCATTTTCTTGCAAAGGAGCAAATATTATGTTTGAGCTGAATTTCTTGCCAACAGTTCTGCCTAGGTCTCATTTTTTACCATCTGATCTGTCTTATTTTGCTTTCAAATTAAGATCTGCTTCTTAAGAAAAATAAGTGTCTTGCTTTGTAAAGTAGTGCTTGGTAACTCCAGTGAAATTGTTAATCCAGAGGTAGTTTAACTGAAATTCTTATAATTGACAGAGAGTTAATATGACTCCTAATTAAAAAAGAATTTAATTTCACAAGTATCCTGAGTGCCTGTTAGCCAGCCTGACTGCACTCCTTGTGTGGTAAGACAGAGCCACTTAGAGAAAGCAAAAGAAGCTTTGTTTCAGAAAACTGAGGGCTTTGCTATATGTCTGTCTTGCTTAACAACTGTCTCAGGGTCATATCGTTACTGAAAACAGTCTCACATTTCTGTGGATGGCCTGTTGTCAGTTCAAGTAATTAGTTCCTTATCTTTCCATTTGAGCCCTCCTATCTCCCTTGCCGTTCTGCATCTGTTATTTCAATCTACATGTCTTACCTGTGCTAATTCTGGCACTTCTTTAAAGTTCATCTTTTTCTTCTTGTTACTATTATGAAATGCTTGAGTGATCGTTGCTTATACAAACCACTCTAAGCATTCCTGGCTCTGCTGTCAATGTGACCTGGAACAGACTCATTCTGTGCATTGTTTTTTTCCACTTCTGCCCTGTAAAAATTAACCTTACTTATAATCAGCATTATTTTTATAATTAGTGCATAATTAATGTAAAATTAGTTTATTTTCATAATTAGAGTTATTTTTATAATAGCCTTTTGACTTCTGCAGAGAAATTATGATTCTTGCATTACAAGTGAAAAATCAACTTAAAATCTAAAAATACAGCTGTAAGAAATGGATTCTCACTGAGCTGAGATAAGGAGAAAGAAGTGAGTTGGCCTTCCACTGGAAGGAGGAGAATTATAATACTTACTGATGTAAGCCTCCTTACACTTAACAGCTTGTGCAGTTCTTCAAAATCTTTCAATTGCCATCACAGAAAATAACCAGATTTGCAGACCATATTCTCTATGGCCTCAACAGGCAAATCATAGTCCACAAAACAAATTTTTATTTACTACTCAGATGTTCACAGCAGAATCCTAGTAATTTGCAAAGAACTTTAGCTGAGAGCTAATGTCCTTTGGGGAAGAAATCTTGTATTTCAGAAATCTGAGACATGCTCTGCAGACAAAATTAATAATGTTAAAAAGCATTATTATAATTAGTCATGCAGAACTTGATTGACGCAGTATGTTCTGAAATTTCCCATCATATTATTCATAATTATCTTCTTGCTAAAATGAATGAGATGTTCTGACTATACAGTTTCTCTTCTGGGAAGAAGTATTCTGTGCCTTGTAACAGCTCTATAAAAAGACTCTTTATGAACAAACAATAACGGAAAAGATAATTATGATTTAGAACAGCTGAAACATGTCAATTAAGATGAGATGAGCTAATATTACTTATTGGGGCTGTCTACACTATAGAGAAAGGCATGTTAAAGTGCAAGGAGGCTCATGGTTCAGTGTTTATAAAGTGTTATTGATCTCAGCAGAGCTCTATTGATCTGTTCACAAGTGCAACAGTTTTAACATAGCATTATGAAGTTTAGGGAAACGGAGATGGCTGTTACATCCCAGAGGCATATGGGTTATTTTGAAGTCCTACTCCCTCTTTTCATTAGCATTTTCTCTCTTTAGCTGTTAGATTTTTGCTCKTAGTGCTTTTGTGGAGTACTCATTTCTCATGTCTCTCTTCCATGTCTAGTACTAAGGAGTCCCTATGGTTAGGGGAGTTCTAGTTTTGTTTTGTAGAAACATGTCAGTATGGGTACCATGTAACATTCAAAACAACAGTATATTTTTTGAATAACTCTGTACCAGTTTTCTTGTTCTAGTTATATCTAGCTTCACTCAAAATAAGTTGGTAATGAGTATTGCAGTATTACTAGTAAATGTTTATCCTGGTTGCATTTTTGCCACTTTGATGGAAAACTAGACTATGCGGTATATGTTTACATTCCAGAGTGAAGAGTCCTGAGATCCCCAGATAGCACTAGAAAATTCTTCTTATGGAAATATGCAGAAATATTCAGGTATGAAATCAGGTAATAGAAAGGGTACAGTTGTATTGCTATAGCGTGTCAATAGGACTAATTTGCATTTCTTCAGTTCAAGATGGCTGTTCTCCCTTTGGTTTTGAAATTTAAGTGCCTCTGGACAGTATTGTTCTGAATGAATGAGCAGTGATACTTCCAGTGGCTGTGGGTCCATGAAAAATCAAGACATAAATGGGTATTACGAACCTTGCCTTGACATGGAGCTGAAAAGCATATTGGCAAAGAGGCTCTCTAAAGTGCTAAAATTAACATTTTAGACCTAGCTTGAGTAAGTTGCACAAGGTTATTCCAGGACTCCAAGCTGAAAATTCAGTTCCTCTCTCCTCCATTACTGCCTGAAGACTTATATACTAGAACATCCTTTTCATTATATCCTGTTTTTTTTACTCACCATGCAGTGTGCGAAATACACAATAAATCATGTTACAGTGTGGTTCTTTGGGCTTTTGTGGTTTCCTGATATTAACAGGCTTGTTGTCTGAAAAGGAAACAATGCCAGGGTTTTCAAGAATTCCAGCTTGGACTCAGGAGAGTTGGATGGAACATTTCCTTTGCTGTATGTCATGGAGTTTAATGGTCAGCTTTGATGCTCTGGCATTCTGACTTCACTTTGCAATTCAGAGTAGTGAAGCAATACTCTGATTCACATTCCAGCTACAGTATGAAAATTTTAGTATCTTTTCAAGATTGTAGAAGTTTAGAAAAATAGGATTAGAAGGGGCCTCAAGAAATCATTTAGGTTATTCCCATGATAAAATCTGTTTGCTCCAAAATCTTTCTGACAGCTGTAGAAATTATTAGGTAAAAGACAGAAACAAACTGGAGAGACATTAAAAAAAAAAAAAAAAAAAAAAAAAAAAAAAAAAAAAAAAAAAAAAAAAGATTTACATTCTGGGTGAAATTTGCCCCTATGCAGAAACCAGCATAAGACATACCATTTTCTGTCTAAACTTGCAATAAGATTCAGGTTGACATGAGTCTGCATGATCTGTGCGGGTGGACAGCTGGTAATCAGAAAGGTTCAATCCAGACAAAGACAGTAAAATCCAGTGTGAATGAGCCTTTTACATTTTAGCCCACAGTGTAGGGCTTATTCTTTCTTTGTCTTTTAGTGGATTAAACTTTCTTTACCTTATAAATCATTTATTTCCACATAGCTGTCAGTATAGCAAGTTACTGAGGTTAACATATAAATGATTAGCCCATAGCTGGCTATAGTTTGGAGAACTGTGATTCACAGCTGCTCAAGCTCTTACATTTCAAAGTAAATATTTTGTGACTTAGAGGTTATATCTGAGGGTTGCAGGTATAATAAATTTGGTTTTATAGTAACGATACTTCACTGAACATACATACTTAAATTTCAAAGAACAATATTAATTTACTAAACAAAAAGCTGATGACAATGGTTGTAGAGGAACAGGAGTAAAGGCTGGTGAGAATGATTGTAATGTCGTTCACTTAAATGCATTTAACAACCCATTATAGCTGAAGGTTTACGTATTACCTTTTCTCTGAAGAGCATGAGGATAAACTTCCAGAAGCTTTCAGCAGCATCTCAGATATCCTTCAATACCAAGAACGTGCACAGATGGTAGTTGTTCTGTGTCACCACTAACATGCATTTACATGGGTATCAGAGATAATGTACAGATGTTTTGGGAAGGTGCTGCAACTATACTGACAAGTGAAGGGAGAATGTGTTTTCTTTTTTGAAGTGTACCCAAACATATTTCAATGCCTACCATGTTCAGCAGCAAAGTTCTCCTTTAAAGTTGGGACAGAAAAATGAAATCAATATATTCAACATCATACCAGGCTTGAAGTRTGTAACATACCAAATGTTATAGTCATGCAGACAGGTAAGTTTTTTTAATAATTATATTACACTCTTTAGAGGCATGAAAGGTTTCCTCCCTAGTTGGCAGTTTAAGAAAGAATATAGATTTTTTTTTCATTACCCCATACAGAACTTTGTAAAGAAGACCTTGAATATGTAAAATAATGAAATGCAGCTGTGATGATAGAGTGTTCAAAAGCTACATGAAAATATATTTCTTATATCTGAATAATCATAGCATCCTATATTATAGAACAATCAAGTTTCAACATCTTAGAGTTTATTTTTGTAGCACTGTGATGTAAAAATATGTTCAAATAGAATATACAGATTGTCACAAGGTGTACAATTGTTTATTACCTTTGCAATCATCAAACAACATGAAATATTTATTTTTCCTAAATTGATACAGAGCTAGAAACTGTAGAAACCAGTATATTACTATTCTATCATATCTGGTAGGTGTCTATTGTAGGTTGCATTTGCTTTCAGAATTTAAGCTAGATGCTCCATCTGCTATAACTTCTTGAAATAAGTTCTAGCATAATTTGTAACGAAGACCTGTGGACTCCAGTGAGTTTTATAGATCAGCACAGCAATCTGATTTCCTCAAATATTCATGCACTGCATTTTGTAATTTTGGAAGTCTTCGAGGCAAAAACAGCTGTAAAGCCAATGAATTTCAATGTTTTGTTAAGTGTAATCACAAGTACTCCACTGCTATTCAGATTGTTTAGAACTGTCAAAAGCATGAGCAAGGATCAATGTGTTTGTTCATTTCAGTAATTTTTTTTCCTCCACATTTTTAGGGTCTGTAAAATCACAGTGTCTGTTATTACTAGCTATCAGGTTGTCTTGACTTGCACTTTTAGCTTCTCTATGTAATGTAAAATTCAATGTCCTGCTGTTCTTTAGACATATTAACCACTTGCAAGTCTTTATAATAGTTATGTTATAACTTACCCCAGTCTATTTGCTATTATAATGCTATAGCTATGGTGAGTTAAGGTTACCCTAAAGGGAGATCATAGAAATAGTTATGGTTTAACATGAAGTAGATGGAAGGCAGCTGGAGTAAATGGAAGTAAATTACCATTATTATTTTTAACCTATAGAACACTAAAACCTTCTTAAACATGCATGGAAGAATGCTTGTAAGAGCTTCTCAGTCTCTTTATGGCACATGTTTACCTCAAGGGGAAAAGAATAAGTACAGTTACTATAACACCTGTTRAATCTTATTAAGGTCAGTAAGGCCTGGAAAGAAGAGCTGTCTAGGGTTTCAAGTAATCACTTCAGCATAGATTTCTGCTAAGAAATACATATTAATTTTGGCTGCGCCTGGAAGCAGATCAGAAAAAAAGAGTTGCTGACTTGAAATCATTATCTGTTAGTTGTATAATTCTCCTAAAGACGTTTAAAAGGTTTCACATGCTGGATGCTTTGTCTTTTTAAAGGTTATGTTATATTAATTTTTGAGGCTAGTGCATTATAATAAGTGTGTATTGAGTTTCCTAACACTATGATCTCCGTTCTCTGGCATATAAGAATGCATATTTTTCCTGTGATATAAGAGAGGGAACTATAACTACTTGAAGGCTAATGTCTTGGTGAGAGTTTTTAAGGTACTGCTATTACATGAATTGAGACTGTTGTAAAATGGGTTTCAGGAAAACAGTAGGATCAGCAAAAATGACATGTGTTTCTTTTCCTTGCTCACCTCACTAGATTGCAAAGTTAGACCCATTCTCCTAAATTATTCATGTCTGGAACTTTAAAGTCTCACTCCAAATCCTTGCTAAGATATCCAGAAGTATTCCATTTTTAGATTTGTCCAAAAGTCTTGAAAGGCTATGCAGTTTCAGTGAGGATACTGACATACCTGATAAGCTGTGTCTGTATTTATACTTTTCTGACCTTTCAGTATGTACTGACTATATCACTCTTCCCTGTGGGGGCAAAATAAGGGAAACAAGTGCATGTAGCTGAGTTGAGACCTGCTGCACTCACTAGTCAGGCAGGACTGTGGACAACTGGGAGATGGGAACCTTGTGTTACACCATGGTGTATACTGAAAGGAAACAGTAGATGCAGAGAAGAATGAGTGTGTATTTGGATGAAATTAACAATAATACTCCTGTAGTTGCAGATTTCTGGGTATCGATATTAGCTAATGGATCTTTGATTTGAGGGATTTATTCCCATCCCACAGGTAAGCTGCAGAAAAGTCACATAACTTGTTAAGGTAACTGGTGGTTGTCTTGCATATTTCTGTATCGTTACAGTAAGTTGATAGTTACTGTCTGACTGGGACTAACACAGCAGTTATCAGTTGTCCAAAGGTTCACATGTACTGCAATTTGTGAAAATAATTGTTATGCTTTTAGATAATGAGTAGATCAGTTAGCTGTGTGGTATCTCTATTTAAATTGGTTTCTGTGGGGAGCTAGGATTTAGAAGAATTAATTACCAAAGAGGGAAGATTTTAACTTTTTCATGTGAACTGACACATTTCTCACCATGAAAATACCCTGACACCTGTATAAGTAAAACCTCTTACTTGAGAAGACTCTCCTTACTCCAGATTCCTCTTTGCTGTGTTCTCAAGCCCTAACTCCAGATGTACAACCTTTCTCTAGGCTCCTCAGCAGAGTTCAGAGTAGGAAATCTGTGAGGTTTTTTGGTTTGGTTTGTTTGGTATTTTTCTTAAAAGGTTATATTATCTAGCTTGTGAATATAGGAGGTGGTTGCTGAAAGGGTTAAGTCTGTTGAGGAAATGGATGGTAAGGTGCACTTTAGCACTGAAAATGCTGGTGAATGAGTGGCAGTAGGGATATTGCTTTCTTGTAATGAACACACATGCAAGGATTCAGTTACAGATTAATTTGCAAAGTCTCTGCTGATTAAGTATTTCCTCACTAAGTCTTTGGTCCATCTGTTTCTCCTGAAGACTTTAAACATTACCAGTTTCACATCAAAATAGCCTAAAAGCTGATTTCTCATTTATATGCTGGTTTTTTTGAAGGAAGAGATTATAGTGATAGTTTAAAAGTACTAAATGCAATTTGCTTCTGAACTCTAAGTCTTCTTACCTTGCACAGTTTAAGAACAGAAAAATTCAGGAATACTTTATGTGAAATTTAATAGCAGAAAGAGGAACAGTTAGAGGACTAAAAAGTCATCAGTCAATTTCTGATTTCACTTTTTTTTCACAAGGAAGGAAAAAATAAATATGGTTGTCTGATGTAGACAGAGTGATAAGTAAAATACAGTGGAGTTTCCTCCATTCCTTTTACTGGGCATTAAATGCAGTTTTCTTAGGTTCACGTTTAACTTTAGAAAATGAAAATATAACCACTTTCTAAAACTTCAGGCCTGAATAGCTAGTTGCCTTCCAAGCTGGAAAAAAATCAATATTAAAAAATAAAGTTGTTCTTGGAATCATACGGTTATAATTAGTACTGATCTGACAGTTATTTTGGGGCTATAAATTGTATTTTATTATTATTTTCCCCTTATTTTTGTAGATGACATATTTACAAAAGATGGTATGGATGTGACAAAAGAATATAAGAAAAATAAATCTAATTTGATAATTATAGTATTTGTACATTAGAACTTAAGACAGACATTTGAGCACTTAAAAGTCATTTAAATAGGCACCTTTGGATTGTATTTAGATGGTGATTTTCTATTTTTAATTTGTGAGGGGATAATTTCTCATAATTTTTAAATCAGAATCATGACCCAGGACTGTTCCCTTCATCTGCATTATTGAAATTTTCCACCTGTAGTGCCTGTGTCAAAGTAAAGCATATTTTGTCTGAAATGCACACAGGTGCACCGAATTTATTTTTTTTTGTCATGAACTTTTCAAAATCAACTGAATAGTTCTTCAAAATTCAGTATGCTAGAGACACAAGTACTGGCTGTAATGTTATGCAGTTGAGGTCAGGAAGAGCTGGATATTCATTTTTGCAAAATTTATTATCCAATATGCTTTTTATCATTTAGGGAGAGATTAAGATTTGTATTTTCTTCAGAACACATCAGAATCATTTGATGTGGTCTTTGAGTACCAATTTGGTTTTTTTTCAACAGATTTATCACAGATGGAAAAGACTAAACTGCTGAGAAAAGCGTAGGGGGCCTATGGGAAGCAGGTGTGTGAGTGGGCTACCGGGAGGGTTGTGCACTGGTTGAGAGCTTCTTTGTTCTTTCCCTCCTCTCCTTTGGGAGGGAGAAAGTGCAGTGCTCAGATGGGAAGCTGGCCACAAAGGACAGGAGAGTAACAAGATGAGCTAGCACCTTGAGGCACTAGGACCTGCCTCGCTGAAGTGTCCTCCTGTTTTCCCAAGATAGGGCAAGGTGCTGAGGCCTACCTTGTCTGAATACCAGCTGGACGTTCAGGATCCTGTGGTGAAACAAGGACCTTTTGTTCTGCTACTAGCCCCAGTGCTACCCTCCCACACAGGTGCCTTCAGTCTCGCTGGAACCCCCTCCTCCCCCCTGCCATAGATAATTACCTACCAGGTGGAGCACTAATCACTCTGTGGGAGGAAGAGGTAGGGAATAACTAGGCTAGGCAGAAAAGGAAGAAAAGTACCAGTATGCATGAACTGATCTCACTGGAAAGGAGGCAGAATTTGAGCCAAAAACTTGGAGTGGAATGGTAGAGCTCTTGTTCAAATGTTTACATCTCTGACAAAGTAAGATTTTTTCATAAATCATTGGGGTGTGTGTGTGTGTCCTGGTATAAATAGAAATATTCTAAAATAGCAAAATTTGATGAATTAGTATAATTATTTTATATATTTTTAAATTTAAAGATTAGGGAGGTTCTGTGAGTTCCTCTCACCTTATAGAAAATTGTTAAATTATTTTCGCTTCCCTTTAAATTTTGCAGAAACAAAAATAACCCCTGAGAAACTTTAAACATGTCATTTCATCTGCTCTCTGATAAAAAGAAAGCCTTCTTTTTTAAGAAGGAGCAGCAAAGTACTTTAAAAAAAGCTTTCACTTTCTTTAAAACCCAGCCCCAGAGTTTTCAGATAAATACAGTCATCTGTCTTTTCTGTCTATGTAAGTATACAATTTCCATAAGTCATGAGATTAGTGCTCTTATAAAGTTCTTGAGGATTCGACAGTAAGTGTAGTTGCATAGTTACCAAGAGAGGAGAAAGAGTTCGGGAACAGTATATTAATGCTGTTTTTTAGTAAGATGAACCTCTGAGTATGAGTATGACTTACATATTCAAATAGTAACGACATACTAGCCCTGACAGCTGTGGTAAAACAAAGGCTGAGGAACATTAAGTTAACAATGTACAAGCTGCTCTTGTGTAATTTACCACGATGGTTTTCGCTTCTAGCCAAGTTAAAATTAGGCTAGGCTTTGAATATTTCCTTGTTACTTCTATTTCTTCATACTTTGTTGTTTGCTGGCATGCATGGCAATGTATGTGTTATGTTTTTGGTAGAACATTTTGTAGACCATCAATAATCTGCATAGTATATAGTCTAAAAAGCCATAAAAACACAATATCACAGTACCTCTGTAGTTCTACTGTCTATGACTAGATATAGTAGACCACGTATATACCATGACTATAGTTACCTACCCCTTTTAAAAACAGGATCTTAAGGCTGAGGATATAATTGTGAAAAGGTGTACAGACAGTCATTTCTCTAGTCCCTGAGCCTTAATGTATTTATGAAGATGAGTTGTTGAGTTTAAGACATAAGGAACACACTTGGGTCAGGTCTGCCCAGGCCAGTATTCCTTCTCCACCAGCGGCAAGAGAAGACACCAGTTGGAGCATGTGAACCTGGCCCCTGTCTACAGGTCATTCCCTGTGCCCTGCCACGGTATTCACAGTCACTGGATTAGGAGTTAGCTGTTTATTATTGTTACTGTTGTCATTGTCAGAGTTTCCTGGCTTAGTTTTATCAAAATACTTTGTTTGCTTTTTTTTTTTCTTAGCATACATGAGTTACCTTTAGTTCACCTATTGCAGAAGTTAAATCTAGTGCATGTTTTATGTTTAATAAATTGTGCCTTCTGAATTACGTCTTCCTGTGCATAGCCTTAAACATATTGTTCTGCAGGTTGAATAGATCGCTTTTCAGTTAAATCCACTATTTGCAGACTTTATTGGAACAACTCCATCTATTTTCTGAATTGCTTTCTTGTAAATAAGGTAGTTTACTTATCAAACTGCGGATATTTTAGCATCCACTTGAGTTTGCCCATTTAAATAAAAAGTGATAGTCAAGCTGGTTATGGATCACCCTTAAGTTGGAAAGCTAGTAGTTCTTGTAAATGAAAGTGCTAGCAAAAAATAGTGTTTGAGGATCAAACTGATCACCAGCTATGTAACCTGATCCCAGTTCAATGATATTGCAGGAATTTGTTAGATTTGTCTGAATTTATCAGATTAGTTCCTACCTTCTTTTTAACACTTAACTGAACAATCAGTGCTGTTACCACTAAAAAAACTCTGGAACTGAAGCCATCTAAATTCTCTGTAATTAAAGTGTTTTTGTTTGTATTTCCTTCTTTACACGCTTAGTTCTTTCTATCTCCTTTCTGTCTTTGTTCCAGAAATTTATTTTATCTTTGTTTTTTTTCCCTTATACCCCTGTTGTATAATCACCTTAATATTCCCACCCTTCTCTTTGTCTCTTTATTTTTATCCATACTTGGCTACTTACCACCTTTTCTGTCTTACTGCAATACTGAGCAACCTCAGAAGACTTGCATTTCTTTACTCTTTTCCTCTTGTACTTTGGTTTTCCCTTCTCTATCTTGCTGCGGATGGTTATGTGCATCAGAGCTCCATTAGTGATTATATACACTGGGTCTGCCAAAGCTTGGAATCAGCTTCTAGAGTCCCAATTCCTTTTAATGGAAAGAACTGGTTACAGCTGTGGCAGCCCTGACACTATTTTCGTATGATCCCTGCTGGCATATGGATCCAGCACTATTGGCTTCCAGTGTAGTTTACCAAAAATGGGGCTTTGTCAGAAAAGCAGTCCAATGCCCATAGTTCATAACAGTTCTCTTCTAATCCACCTTTCTAGTTACACCAGTAATTATTAGCTCCAGCAGATAGTCTGATCCTAGATATATGTCTCAAACCAAATGGTATGGATCAAGCCAAGTGATAGGTTGTTTTATTCTTTTTTTTTTTTTTTTTTTAACAGATGTTAGAGGTTCTCCATGTTCCTTTTGCTCCATCTTCCTTTTGCGTTTGTATGACCACAGAATCTAATTTTCATAAGGAATGTTTGCTTACAGAGAAGACAATGAATGTCAGATTGACATAAAAATTGATCTATTCTATACCTTCTCTCCACTTTATTTTCTCAGGCTAGCTAGGAAGCTATTTTGGTTGTAATCAGACCATCGTAAATCATGTTCTATCATCTATATTCTCTCATAGATTATTGAGGGAAAACATAATGTTAAACTGTCAGGGAGCAGCTGGCTGCTCTGCAAGAGCTGGTGAGCTGGGAGCTGAGTGGGTTAGCTCTGCTGGCAGAGGCAGTGGTCTTGCCCAGAAAGGCCCAGTTGCACAGCACCTAAGTGAGGCTCAGAGCCAGCCCAGTGATGGCCAGGAAGGTCCAAGGTCAGGTCAGGAGATCAGCCCCTGGGTCAGGCACAGGTATGGCTACGTTGTAGCTTGGTAGAGGCTTAGCTTAAAGGCAGCAACCATGGGAAGGGGACAGCCCTGGCTGGGAGTGCTCTTTCCGTGGTCACCAAAGGAAGGGGGGCAGCCCTCAGCTGTACTAAGTTGGCCCTGAGCGCTGGCAGCCAAACCTTCAGGAAGGGAGATGCTCTCAGGGCCCTTAGACTTTGCAGAACCTTCAAGTTTTTAAGAATCTTTGAACACTGATATATTTAATTATTCTACAATCTAGTAAAATTACCATATAGGCTAACTGATGTCCATGAACAAATTTAATTATTAATACTTCAGACATTGACTTGTCTGAATATTACTTAACATAAAAAAGAAGTATTGAAGCAATTTGTGATTGAATACTAGGCTTCAGACATAATCTTGGGGTCCTGTAAAATACTGAATATATAAACTTTGGGGAGAGGCCCCCTAAAAATTTGAAGTCTGCTCCTGTGATCTTTTCTTAGTTTCCCACCCCCCTGTTTAAATTTTTCTTTAAACCAATTTATACCAAAGATGGTCTTTGGAACATTTGCCCATTTATTAGGCATGGCAGTATTTCCGTTGGATCACATTGGTACTTTTTTTTTTTTTTTTTTTGATAATCTGTCCATAATTGAAATTAATAAGCAATATTTTCAGTCTCTGACTGAAGTTACATTTCTAAATTCAGATTCAGACTCTTGATTTTCAAAATAAGTCAAGGATTTTCAGCCTACAGTAGACTGAGAGTATCATTTTCTCGTATTACCAAAGGTGTTAGGAATGTTCGTAGGAGTTGAATATTTTTCTTCTATGCTTTACCTCTTCCAAGTTTATTGTCATTTTTCTGCAGATGCTGTTACCAGTTAAACATTGTCATCTGAAGTATGACCCGTGCCAAATGGCTCATATGTAAATTATCCTTCGCATATTGTATGTTGTTCCCTTTTGTCGATAGTAACTGGCTATATCTGTGGGAAGTATCGCCAGCTCCGAAGGGCAACCAAGCCATAATGCGAAGCTTGTTTTCTGTCATATATTCTGTTTAGTTCCATGAGATGCTAGTCTCATACCAAAGCTGTCTTAAAATTTTTGTTTCAGCAGTTCCTATTGTTTCTGTTCTGCCAGAGCAGCTGTTTAGCAGAAGTTGCAAACCCGGTGTCCAAACTAATTCAGGGTAAAAGAAGCACATCAAGAAAGTGTTTACTCTATGTTAGTTTAGGATTTTAATTTTACTAGTTGGCAGTTGATTACTAGTAACTTATTACTGACGTAACTGAGAAGGTGTAGGACAATGTAAAGAATGTGGAAAGGGTGTGTGAATCAGAGAAGGCAATTAAAACAGGCATTTCAACCATCTACTGTTTGGGGATATTAATCTCATTTTAATTAAAGGTACTGTCACAGAGGCAGGGCTGGAAGATGACTTCTCCCTCTGTGTAATGATATATTGACATTTCAGTTGAACTGGTTTAAAGAGAGCATCAAATATGTGGAGAGCAGGAATACCTGATACTGACTTTGTCACTTTTTTGTTTTATGAAACTATTTATCAAGAATAAATTGTGGAAGCACTTAATGTATGCTGTACAGGGGAAGATCATGTTAGGTACCAGTTATGAATTCTTACCAATGTTTCTGATGTGATTGCTCATTTGGGATGGGGCTGAAATCTTTTCAGTTGTCCCATGCGAAAGGACAAAAGACAGCCGTCAAAAACTGAGCCACAGGAAGCTCCACCCGAATGTGAGGAGGAATTCCTTCACTAGGAGAGTGATGGAGCACTGGACCAGGTTGCCCAGAGAGGTTGTGGAGTCTCCGTCTCTGGAGATATTCAAAGCCCGCCTGGATGCAACCTTGTCTAACATGCTCTAGGTGACCCTGCTTGAGCAGTGAGGTTGGACTAGATGATCTCCAGAGGTCCCTTCCAACCTTACTGATTCTGTGATTTAAAACCTTTATTTTAAAGAAATCTGAAGTACTGCTCTTCAAAGGTTTGTGGGTATGCTCTGGTAAATCTTCTTCAGTTCATGATCAATTTAAAATGTAGCAGAACTTCTGAATAGGGAAGAAGGGGAAATAAGTATTTACTGAAAATATAAAGCCTCTTCTGAAAAGAAGCAAGCTCAGATTTTGAAGAAAATTTCAAAATATGCATCTAGTTGTGTTTAATAATAGTTGTGCATGCGATGCAGCTTATAGCATACTGACATGGAGGTAAGAAGTGGAATGTGACTAATACTTGAATACCCAGGCTTTCAAAAGACCTCCCATGTAGACACTTAAGGGAAAAAAAAAGGAACGTTTTTGCAATCTGATAATTTTAGAAACTCAAATAGTGACACAAGATCTCCTAACTGATCGTAGTCCTCTCTGAAAATCTAAATCAAGACAGCAGAGTCTTAATAAGGAAAGCATCTATCAGATGATGTGAAATAAAATAATTTTTTTGAAGTTTTCTGTTTTTACTTAATTTGAAGTATTGAACTTGTGACAGGTGCCATGTTGCTTACAAAAATAAGCAGTATAATAGTTAAAAAATCATGTTTCTATTCCCAGCTTGTTTTAGCCTTTCCTACAATTGCTGATAATTGCTTTGAATATAGAACTGAAGTGTAAAAACGTTTTTTTAAAATCACCACCTATTCTCATTTTATTTCTCCACATTGTAGTGCATCTTTTTTTTATTGATACAACCACTGTAAATCTTCTAGATTATGTTTTTTTCCCTTTATGAAATAAGACAGAAACATCCCTTGCCATAGAACAGTAACAAAAGCACTGTATTTTATCAGCAACGTACATTTCCATAACTTACATTAAGAAACTGGATTATCAACCCTTTTAAATTCTTTCGAGAAAGGATGTTTGGAAGCTTTTGGTAATTCAGAGCACAACACAGAAGTCTGACAGTCCTTTATCTGGATATATGATTTTATGAATAAATAGTGAGACAAACGGGGATTTAGTCCTGCAGTTCTTAAGTTCCTTTGCTGTTGTTGGCTCCTAGCCAGATAAACATGGGTTAAACATGAGGGATTTCTCTCCTTATCCTTGGCATTGGACAGTAGTGGCTCTAAACTGACTTTTGTGGCTAGCCACCAATAAAAATGATGTACTGGAATTTCTAAATTTGTATTGTGACCTATGGCATTCTGAATGCCATAGCAGTATGAATACAGCAGTATGGATTCACTTAGACTTACTGTGTTGGAGACAGTGCTTACTGCCTATTAATTTTACTTTGGCCTTACCTAAACCTTTAAAAATAAAACAACATTGTATTACAATAAGGCAAACTTATCTCTTATTACTTCACCATCCTTGTCATTAATGTACCTTAATTATTTGTCCTACAAAAAGTTACTTTACACTTTAGGGCATCTGCATGGTACTTTTTTAGAGCCTCAGTTTTACACAAAAATATGAGAAAGTGAGTCTAAGAATAAGCTCTGAAATTGTGTCATGAGAATGGATACTAGTAAAGATTTCAAGATGATTAATGGTTCAGTTCTGATCCGAGCGTTATAATCCTCAAAAGGGCCTGTAGAGGGCTTGCCTAGTTGGGATCTTAACTGTGGAACTGAACCTGATGTGCTTCATTTGGCTGTCTTTGAACATGGGTTGTACTTGAAAATAGTGTATTTAGAGTATGTGAACATCAGCAAAAAGTACCCTAAAATATCATTGGCAATCCGTTAGATTACTGTATCCTAGATTTTTGAGAGTGTGTGGTTTAGCAAAATAATTTTTTAATTTCAATTTCCCAAAATATGTGTTTCCCTCTTCTAGTCACTGAGTATTGGAGTTAAATGGAAAGAGTATGTGTAGTTAAAATGTCTTTCCTGGACCACTGTTTTGGTTTTTGACATAAACCTTTCTGGAAATGAGTATCTGTATGTTTCTTGTTATTTGGAAATACCTTAACTGCAACAGAGATGTAAATGATATACTGAAGAACATTTATATTCTGGCTACAGTTGTATGACAGGCCAGAGTACCCCCTATAGCCATTTGTCACACTGTTCTTAGAAAAACTAAGCATTGCATCCTGGATATTCTGAGTTTCTTGGGTCTAATTAGTCGTGCGTTCCTAACTAGATTCATTCCCAGAGTGTAAAATCTTTGCCTACCAACAGCTTAAAAGAATACATAATTTGAGCTGTTACTGAGAAGTCGGTTCTTGACTTCCCCTGAGTTCCAGTGTGTAGCCTCAGGAAAGAGACTTGCACAAAGCTGCTCAATGCACATTTTTGTTTTGCCATTGAAGATTAAAGCATAACAGTGAAGGCTGTTAGAATGGCAATAAATTTGCTAAAGGTTATATAGTATTTACCTTCTTGCCCTTCCCTTAAATTAAGTAGCCTCTACTATTAGGTCTGTGCTACCAGTCCTTTTAACTTTCATCTAGTGGTAAAATAACAAGAAAAAAGCTATAGCACATTCACACTTGCAAATGAATCCCTGCCAAAGTCAGTAATTACAGGAAAGTAGAGGCGCTTCTGTCCCCCAAAACCTCACATTAGATCTTTTTCTACCCACTGACAGTTTTAAACCAATGAATCTGATTTCTTAACTTTATTCCTGTGGAAATTTGGGAATGTTTTGCACCTGTTTAATACAGTTTTTTGATTGCCATGACAAATCATGGGGCCATGTTTGTAGATATGTTGTTGATATTTTGGTAATTCAAGCTTTTAAGCAGCCAGACATATCCTGGTTCTGTATTCATCCTCAGTCTTTCATAGTTTTTTCTTCGTTTTTTGAGACTGGCTCTGATGTGATGACTGTCTAGTGTAAACTGCATGTATTCCTATTGGATTTCAACGAGTCATGCCTTCAAAAATCAGGGAATTTGGCAAAAGACAGTAGAAGAATCTATTTCATGTATTATCTGTTCAACAAATAGAATTTTGTTTTTTCAATATTTTGAAAGTTGAGATAACTTCCTGAGTTACTGTCACATCATTCACTGAACCTTGGTAACCTTCTCTCAATTAATTTTGAGAGAGTGTTTAAGTGTGAGCCTACAGATTTCATCTTCATTTCTGTTTGTAATTATTGTCTACCAGAAAAAACATTTAATTTTCTAATGACAGGATGACCTCTTTGAAGAAATTATCCCATTCTTTGTGCTGTTATTATGAGGTCCAATACCTAATTGCTTTCTCTGTGGCGTATCAACAAGGGATCTATGAATCTGAACTAAACAAACACATCTAGGAAATGTTGTTCAGCTTGTATTCTTAACAAAAACGCAGTAATCTAGATTGCAATGCAAATAATCCTGAAAGAATTCTTTAGATAATGTTTTGAAGAGCCATAGATATATCTTATGTTTCCAAATAAATAAATCATAATACGTTTCATTTTGTTCATGTGATTAAGACAGCTTCCAAACAACAAACTTCTGTTTGTTAGTAGGTATAGAATGCCTCTTGGCTTCTGGTGAACAGTGAAATCTTGTGGGCGGGCTCTGTGTCAACTTCTGCTAGTGGAATTTGCAGTAGCTTCCTATAGATAGTAGTCATTAAAGCCTGTGTAATATAAGACATAAAGTGAAACCCATTCCTGCCAGTACCAGCTGTGACAGTTCAGTGATTTGAGTCAGTCTTACATGTTGCCTTTTGCTCTCCAGGAAGGCTGATACACTGCTCTGGTTAGCTTCGTTTGGTTGGGGCTTCTAGATCTTGTCTCACTGCTTGGCCCTTTTGACCTCTTCGGACAACACTTGCAGATTTTGGCTACTACCTACTATATAAGCACACATTTTCGCTATGTTTAGTAGAATTTTAAGCATTTCAGTGTTTCTGAAGTAGCACTTCACGTGTACAAGTGAATCACATCTTCCATTTTTTTGCAATTGCATTATTAATGTATTCATTTTTAGGCTGATATGCAAAGGTAAATATTTTTGGAAGAAGAGTAGGACAATGACATGGGAATTTTTGAAAATACATTTACTGTTCTTTGAGTTTTTTCTACTTGATCATGTGCGCTAACATGCCTGCATGTATGGGTGTTTTTCTTTTCCTTGAACTCTCTGAAACTGTTTTTCCTTCACGTGATGAACCCTCCATACTTCAGATAACTTGATAGCTCTTATTTAGCCACGTTAAAAATCAACCGCATTTCCAGTAAAAACTCAATATGCTCCCTAGATAATGGTCTATCCTCTATTGAATTTCATTTATTTTCATTGATGAAGTTCATTTAGTTCATCTAGTTCTTCCTGTATAACTTTCTCGTGTTTCTGTGTATTGATGATGTTACCAACTTTGTGTTAATAATCACCACTACTAGCACTGCAGTTCATCACTGTCTGCATACCAAGAGCCTTAATAAAAACATGTAATACTACTGTTTTAATAACAGTCCTAGAGGATTCCTGTCAGAAGAAATACTTAGAATAACAGATTTACCAGAAGCAGTAGCATTACAATGCTGGTTTTATTCCTGTTTTGTGTGTGTGGTTGTTTTTCTTTTCTTTTTTTTTCTTTTTTTTTTCCCCAATGGAACTGTATACATTTTCCCATATGGTATTTACCAGTGATGTCCAGATAAGTTAAGTACTTATTCTAAGTTAAGTTTCCTTAACCATACTATATTTGTACTACCAAAAGAATCTACCAAGCTAAAGGAGTATAATCYTCCACTATTAAGTTTTCACAGAAGGGGAACAGCTGTTCACCAACATAACCTCACCAGCAACAGCTGGATTCTTTTCCCTTTACTAATGGCATCGAGAAGGGATTTCTTTGTTCCTTCTCCCAGACAGACCCTCTGACCTGGAATCTATCCTCTCATTCTTTTGTGCTGCCCTAATGACTTCATTTTCATGCAATTATTGACTTAGCAGTGTACACAGGCAGGAAGCAAAAGCTAAAAAAAATGCASACTCATTCTGATACTGTTACTGAAACTCCCAAATGAGTAATGACTAGATTAAAGTTTCAAAATTTTCATAAGGAAATGTCTTATAACTACCTTTTAGAATAAATTTAAGTACGATTGTACTAGTGCACTGGTGTTGTAATTGTTATGAAGATGTTCCTGGGATACTGTTGTAATGGAAGGTATGGTATTTAGCTAAAATTTGAGAAGGGATGTATGTGTGAGTGTATGAATTCAAGAAGTGGGTTAGCCTTCTGAATGGAGTTTGGAGAAAGAGAGAAGAGGTAAAATGTCAGATTTTACATATTTTTGTTGATCCCAGTTACATTTAGCAATGTTACAGTAGTTATGGTATTAAATTCCATGGGAATTCTATGAGCTAGAACTAACAGAAATATTTTAAGAATGGAAAACACTTTTCCTTATTGTGTACTTCTGAACAGTGAATACGTAACTTTAGCACCAACTATAGGAGGAACAGGGTTGAAGAGGGCAGGAGGTTGAATATGAACACAGAGAATGAGAAAGATTTGCTTTTGCTAGTCTAGCAGTATAATGATAGAGCAATTTATCACCCTTACGCTCAATTCTAGGCCTCTCTATAATTCAGTTTCCTCTGGATGTCAGTTTATCTTGAAAACAGGGGTAGTACTTTGATGTTTCTGGTATATTGTGAGGATAGTGTCTCATTCAGAAAGTTGCTCAGAACTACTGAGATGGCTAAACTTTACTCTTGCTAGATTAAGGGAAAAAAAAAAGAAACAGCTCTAGCAGTTGAATATCATGGCTAATAGCATTTATATAAGCAGCTTTCACAGAAGAAAGCAAGGGAAGTTGCTTTTGGCTTTTGGACAATTATACAAAACACCTCCCTACAAAAGCAAAGAAAAACAACAGTAACAAAAACCACTTAGATGATTACCATTTGAGTGAGGAAAGGGGAAAAAATACTTTATAAAATTTGACAACACTTCAAAGATTTGAATTAACTTGAATACTATGTAAAAGACTGAGGAAAACTAGAGAACTCATTTTTTCCAAGCCAGTTTGCCTGACTCTAATTACAGTCACAAAGTAACTTTGTGTTGAACCTGACTGGATTGTAGGCTTATATTTGTTAAATTACATGCAGAATTTACAAGAAAAGTAATTGCAGATCATGTGGCTGTTAATCACACATTATGATGATATATTCATAAAATTTCATAGTTTGCTGTAGTGTGAGACTTTTTCAACTGATTCTTACATCAAAGTTAATATTCTTTTGGCATCATACGATAAACTTTAAACATATAATGAAAACAGATTATTTCTTTTGCATGAAAGGAAATCAACAAATGCTTTCAGGACTTCACCTTTTGTTTTAAAATAAAAAGTGTTCATTGAAGTGTTTGGCTGTAAAAGTAGGCATTACATCTTTTGCAAACCATGATTTAGTTGATCAAGTCAACTCAATCAGTAGTGAATATCAATTATTATAAAACAATTCCTTGTGCTTATTTTATGTTTTGCATAATTTGTTATCACATGATATTTGAAGTTGCCTTATGCATGTGCAATTTAGACTTGGTTAATAATTGTTTTTGGTGATCAGATATAAGCATGAAATAACTACTTCCCCTGAAGAATTTCATTATCATTCACAGCATTTACTTTAGGAAAGGCATTTTGCCCTTACTGACATCAATGGCAAAAACTGACAAAATTTCAACATGTGCATATATTAAACATATTAAAAATAGCTAGTGGTTCCACAATGTTTAGCTGATCATAAACAAAATTGCTATGTAAATCATGATGTCCTGCTTATATTTATTGAGAAAGCTTTAGTACGTAAGCAGTCAGGACAGAGTATGAAATGCTTAATGCACAGCTGCTCATTGATGTGGAAGAGTTTTTTTAGGAGAGTGCCTAGTGAAGCCTTGATTAGGGRAAAAAAGATAGTCGAGTCTAGACAGTGTAGGCAGAGTGGTTTTGGTCGCTGCTGTGAAAGTTTGAATACCACATGAAATATATGAGGAATCAGAAGCAGATTTGAGTGGGGCTTCAGAAAATTTTAAGCATAAAAAAATAAATTCTGTTAAAATGATAACTTGTGTTTTGGAGCTAAAACAGTGTGGGCAAGTTGTGGATTCTTACTAGTTTCATTTTTTCCTTTTTTTTTWAAAAAATAGTGTGAATTTAGAAATAATATATTGAGAACATAAAGGAAGGTATCTAGATGAAGCGTTTAAGTGGTTAGTTATTTGAAGAAAATCATTGTTTCTCATTGTGGGTTTGATGTCTATTACCTCATTCAGAAAGCTGAGATTGCTGCATTCAGATTATCTTCAAGATGTATGAAAAAACAAGTCATGTGGGATCAATGCCAAGAGAAGCAATCTAGTGAGTCTTGGATGTATAACCATCACAGATAGAGCTTTCTCATGACCAAAAGATTGCAAATTGGAACAAGATGCTAAGACAGACACCTGCAAAAAGAAAATCCATCACAACAAACTAGTCCTCATCTCAAAGAAAGCATAATCTGAGTGGATAGGATGAGGAGTTGGTGAGGAAGCAGAATGTGATGATTGTTACAACAGATGTGTCATTCTCCCCCCCCCCCCCCCTTTTTTGTGAGATATTTAGAGTTGGAGTGAAGGTTAAAGAAAAACAGCTGAAAGACGTGGGGAATTAGTATCGTTTTTCTTATTGTTCCATATTTGTCCCTTTGTTCACCTTTAAAGAAGTAGTTCTATAGACTGCACTTTGTTTTATCCGTTAGGTTGTGAATTGTTTGAGGTTAAAAACAAAATTATTCTTTGAAAGACAAACTCTGTAATGCTTTCTACATTTTCAGGTTACAGATCTGCGTGAACATTTTGTTTTTCCAGTTTCTTACTCCTGCAAGTATGATTTCATAACCACACTGTCCTTTGTTTTTTTTTAATGGTCCAATATGAATGAAGTTTTACTGTTTATTATGGGAATACAATCCTGGACTGGATTTGGAAAACATGTACACAGAGTATCATCTAGCATGAAGGTCCTTTGCCAGAGAATGTTGTTGAAAAGGATTGAGGAGGAGATTTTTTCTTCCTCCACCTGCCAAGTCAATGGCAAATTTCCATGAAATAATGGAAGCTTACCAAAAAATATTTGTTCTGTAATATCCAGCAAGTTAACAGCTACACATAATAGGTGATGAGAAGCAACACTGAAGTAATTCAAATGAAAAGAGATTTTTGAGAACTGTGCACTTTACCTCTTGCTTGCTTTTTATTGGAATAAGGAATGCTAGCTGAACTCATGGTATTATACCGTTATTCTGAGGTTCCTATGTCATTTACTAATTAATATACCCCAAAGGAAATGTTATAGAATCCATACTCCAAGGAAAATAACAAATGCTTTTAATTCTCACAGCAGCACTTAGTGCTAAGCAAAGTAAAAGACAAAGTGATAAAGAGGCTGGGAAAAGGGAATATTTGAAATACTTGCGGTGTTTTTCTTCATGATATTTTCACATGTTACTTCAAAGTATTTTAGTCTTTTCGCTTCGTATTTATTCACTAAAGATTTGATTTTTAAGGTTAGCTTGCTGTAGTAGTTAAGTGAATGAGCCATGATGCTGATCAAGACAGTAAAGCTAAGACACTTTCAATATCTTGGAACTCCCTTATCAAAGCAAATGAGTTGTATTCATGTGACATTGAAGGCAAGTTGGAGGGAAAGAACAGGGTTGTACTTCAATTACTTGTCATCATAGCTGCAGGATTTATAGCCACCTGGACTTGCTGATACTCTCTGATTACGGAGATCCTGCTTCTGCAATTGATCCGTAGGTTAAGAAGTCAGGTGGTGGTGATCTGTCTTCCTTTTGACTACAGCCCCAAAGCAGGACTTTTGTCCTGAGATTCTGGGCTGTTCTCCCTATGCTAGGTCACTACACATATTCTTTAATGTTTGTTGTGGCGTCGAAGATAAAAATGGCCRCAAGTAAGCCATGGTTATCTTGGTATAACAGAAATGCAGATAGATTTCTGTCTGAGATGGTACTAAATGAAAAGAAAATAAATGCACAGGACACTTGCCTTTTATTAAATATCTAATTAGCTTTGTGTGTTTGATATTTGCTGCTCCAGAGGTCATGTTTCTGGGAGAGAATATTAATACATGGCACATCTAAGAGACAATGCAGTGGTAAATAATTTAATTTTGAAAGTGTTTCTTATTCTGTGTGATCAAGCCCCTCATTAATTTAGCGTGACAGCACTACACAAACTTACAGAAACATTGTTGAGTGGAAAATTGTGGTGTTCTCTCTTTAGCTCTTAGCTCTTTTTCTGTGTTAGCTTTGGTTTTTTTTGAATGAGAGGAAAGTAATTCAAAGATGTGTTTTATTGCCTCTCCTCTTAAATTTATAGCATTAGTGCCAGAAGTATACCAAAAAATATTATGTAAAGCATGTTGCTGCTTCTGCCATGAGTTGGCGAGACCTTTAACATAAATCCAATACAATTACAAATTTGTTGAAGTTTGTGAAGTAGCTTGACATTTTTAAAAGTGAATCTCGTTCTTCTGGTAGTGGAATCAGTGATGCCGAAGTATTTAAGTTCATAACATAAT
Organism: Rhea americana; assembly: GCF_003343005.1. Taxonomy (NCBI): domain Eukaryota; kingdom Metazoa; phylum Chordata; class Aves; order Rheiformes; family Rheidae; genus Rhea; species Rhea americana. The sequence continues at coordinate 1,847,550 of NW_028185261.1, read as the reverse complement.
TCATAAAACCATAAATGCAGTCCTAATAGCAACAGCTTATACCAAACACAACTTAGACTGGGTTTGCCAACCGGAGATTTTGCAGACTGCATTACTATGCTGTAAATTATAGTTACAGTATAATATAGTGAGAGAGCCTGCTGGGCTCAATACTGCAGTTGTTAAATACAGATTAATTTCTATGGTATTTAACAAAAGGTCAGTTCCGTCTGTCTTTGAACAGGCAAACCAATATATCCAGTCACCTGTGCATTGGGGGATGAAGTCAGAAAATCTGGTTAGAGCTAAGGGTGAACTTTGCAAGTTGGGCCCATTTTGCCAAGAATGAGATGTTCAGGTTGCTGTTTTCCTGTAGTAACTAATTATTGCCATTGGAGGAGATTTATTTTTTATTTTATATGAGTTTATTTCAGCAGTGAGAAGAAAAACCTACAAAAATATTGTAAGGAATATTTCTGCCTTACCAGAAACATATTATGTGTTCTATTAGAATAAAATGTGTTTTAGCTCACTTCCCTTCAACTAAATTTAGGGATTGGAAGGATATTAAAATCCTAAGGCTTTTTTCATTCTTTGTAATCTAATATATAAAAAAGCAATCTGAACAAAATCACTGCAAATGAATTAGAAGTAATGCCTAGTGTTCAGACCCTGAGGAAGATTCTCCCATTAAGTCATATTTCATGCTTTTCTACAAAAAGATTATTAATATTTTCACTCTTGATTTCTGAAAGAGGATTTAGTGTCTGGTGATGTACAAGTTGAGTGCAATAACAAAGAGAAACGGCCCAGATGTGAATGTGAATCACAAAGGTGATTGGATACCAGAAGGGGTGAATTGTCTAAAAGCATGTTTGTTGGCAAATAAATAATTAATAATTTTCTGCTTCAGATAATTTAAAAATAACTCATTTTTTTTGCACCATTCCAAACCCAGACCAATAGCTCTAATTATCTTGGAGATAATTAATAAAAGATGTTTAGTGTATGTTAGAATACTAAATATGTTCTGTAATGCTGCTTTTCTTTTGTATGGATAATTCACTTTGATATATTGGAGTCTGCTTTTTTCCTATTATTATGCGAAGTTGAAAGAATCTACAATACAAATAAAATTCAAAGTTCAAATATGTTTAGGAGCACTTTTCATTTTAGAAGAGGGTAGATAATGTGCAGAGAGAAATATAATCTGCTAGACAAAAATCTAATATTCTGTTTGGGGAGCTGTAATTTGCTGAAATTTCTGAGAGTCAAATATGCTGTCTATATCATGTCACTCGTTGCAGAAGTAAGTGAAATGCACTTGACAGCATTTTAGTTTAATTTGATGTGCTTTCAGAAATGTTAAGCAAGGTTTATAGAATAACTTTGAAATAAAGTTGAAGCTAGGCTTCTGTTAGTACTCTGTGATTAGAAATAACTTCAGTGTCCTCAGTGAGTTTTAAAGCCATTGTAAGTCGTTCAGAGTAGATAAGACCTGAATTTTTCATATAGGAAGCAAACTTTTCTAGAGAAAGATCCTGTATGTTTTGGGCATGCCAGCAGCATCAGATCAGCTTAATTTTGTCCTTTGCAGTGATCTTGCAGGGAGCACATAGTTTGCAGCTAGAATCCTCAATCACTTCTCCAGCAAAGTAAATCTAAACCTTGTGGGGGAAAAAAAAACCCATAATATACCCTTGTAAGTGGAAACTCGGTTTCTGGCTTCCTACCTGAATTGTTCCCAAATAGGGCAAAGAGTCTTGGCAACAGGAGAGGTAATTAACATTTCAGAGAAGACTTACAGGACCAGCCAAAAAAGGCTCTGCTTTGCTAAGGTTCCTGTTAGGGCTGTATCCCTTTTCTGTCCCCCACCACCCTCATTCGTACCCCAAGTGGACATTTCTTCTTCTCTGCAAGAAGCAGATTTAATGCTTTGGAAAGATTTCTGTATTCCCAGCCAAGCATTTAAAAACATGGCTTGTTAGAAACTTTCCAGCTCATTAAACAAATTAAATTAGCTTAGGTCTGGGAATGGTAAAATTCAATTTTTTGGAGGTAGCAGCCTGGTCAATCTTCAGTCTCACTTTCTGTGTGCTCCCACTTCTTCTGTATGTCCAGCCCTTTTTGGAGAGGTGCCTGACAGCTTACCTTGAGCTTCTCACACGGCCTTTGCTTTTAAGATGGTTTTGCTTTCCACTGTGATGCCCTAGGCAGTTGCTGCCTTTGCTGACTGTTAAAACTGATGCATGAGATCAGCCTGCCTTAGAACAAGATCCTGCTACCAGAAAACAGTTGTTTGAGATGTAATGTGTACTGGGAGAATATTTTTGCAAGAGGTGGAGGTGAATACCCGGCTTCCATGTAAATTTATTTGCTACTATGCATTAATTAAATATTTCTATTCTTATGGAACATATGGTATTGTTTGGTATTATGAATTAAGTAGTCAAATGAAACAAAAGGAATTGATTTTCATTTCTGTATATTTGCATGTGTGAACAATTTAAAGATACATTTTAATCAAAGTTTTAACATAAATGCGGATAGCTGTGCCCTAGACAAAAAGCCAGGCAGGTAAAAGCTTTCTTAGTTTGTTGCAACATGGTGATATCACTCACAACATACAAATTAATCCTGGACAAAATTTCTGAAAACACAGCAGCTACAAGTTTTCTTTTAGATGGAAGAAAAAATACTACTGAAAAAGTATTTTAAGCAAGTTTATAGCTAGGAGAGCATCTGTCACAGAAGTTTTTGATAAAAACTTCAAAGAGAATGAAACAAATTACTCCAATTTTCTTTGTTATTCAAAAAGTGTAGCAAGTAACTGAGATGATATTAACTAAAGTCTTTCCCAAATCTGTTTTTATTTAATTTGAGTACAAGTAGAGGTTGCATGTTAGGAGAAAACTCAAATCTGGTTGCAAAGATTAAGATGTACCTTTACTTTTAGCCGCACAGTAAACACAGTAATGAAAACTTAATAATAAATGAAAAAGAATACTACTTTAGCGCTCTTTCTTTATGATATTCCAGGCATTCATCTGGATGACCATTTCTTTTGATAATTTGAAATGCTAATACATTTCTGACTACTAGAATCTTTACTTCAATTATGTTTTGTTTTTTCTTTTTTCAGTTAGCAACATGTAGAAAAATGACCAGTGAACTAGGTGAAGAGAACTGAAGTGTGATGTTGGGGATCCTGTTTAATTAACTAGGCTAGGCTTTAGTCTTTTGTCTGTCTCTTTTTCTCAGATGATTATAATTAACACTTTATTTTACTGTCTTTTTTCACCTGCTTTTTAAACGACATCAATAAGCTAGTTTCAGAAATGAAAAACTGGAGTGCATCACAAGTAATAGTTAAATGAATTTGAGAAGAATGCTTAGAAGTGTACTGAAAGTCCTGAAATTTGTTTCATATCATTAGGCTATTGCATCCAAACTGAGTATGAGGTAAGGTTCCCAATACAGATGTGTTGAGTTATGTTTTTACCAGTTGAGCCTTTTTTCTTTTAGAGTTTTTTTTTAATAAATTTTTCCAGCTTTTAATTTACAGGCTTTCTAACGAAGATACAGATATACATATAGCTTATTATTGTATCTACACCTAGAGCTACAATATAATGGATTGACAACTAGCTGTTTAATCAGCAGAGTTAAATCTTGTTTCTGATGTTTTTCAGAAGCAGCAGCATATAGACATCACTTAAGAAGCAAAAGGCATAATATTTGGAAGGGGAATTGCATAATGAATGCATTCCCAGAAGTGTAGTATTTAGGACATAAGTGGAATATGGCCAGTTGGCTGTCAGAAGATATCTTTAGAGTTTTCCTTTTTTTCCTCCTCATTAGAATTAATTATTTAAAAGGTAATAGGTATAGCATGGTATGGGGAACATTATTTAATAGGTATAGCATGGTATGGGGAACATTATTTCTTGTTACATTTGGAATAAACCTTGGAAAAGTAAAAACTTCTTTTCCTGTTAGTGGTTAAACTAGAAAGTGTTAGCTTTCCTAAATCCTATCATTTAATTAAAAGAGAGAGAGAGAGAGAGAGAGAGAGATTGAAGGAGAGAGAGAGAGAGAGAGAGAGAGAGAGAGAGAGAGAGAGAGAGAGAGATTGATTGATTGAAGGAAGCTCTGTGTATGTTCAGAGAAACTCAGCTTTTATTTCAGCAGAAGTTCCTTTTAGACTTTACATTGTGGGAAAGAAGCAAATAAGCCAATCAAGAAGTAGCAGATACAGTTTAGTGATTGATAATATCACACTAGTCCTACTTCTTTCATTTCACTTTTCAGGAAGAGTTGATGACTGTATCTAAGTTTCTGGATAAACTTCAGTGGACTTATTAGCCTCAGTTTGCAGAGGATTTACTGATTTTATTTTTTATAATCACTAAGAGACGTGTAACTGATCACAGCTCAATTCTCAATTTTGTTAAGTAATTATAACTGTGGCTTTTTTTAAACTCTTTCTCCTCATACAGTTTTTCAGAAAAATGACTTGAAGCCACATGGTTTTCTATCTCCTAATACAAATCTGACAACTTGTGCTTCCTGTTACGCTTGTGCATTATTTTTAATGTTTTTAGTACAACAACCAAAGCTCTTCAAAGTTTGATATAGACCCCTGTCACACAGCCCTGACTTGTAGGGATGGCATCCAATACATACAGACAGACTGCTTTGACCAGGATTTCTTTTCCCCTTGTACTATTACTATTTTAACTGAAGTAATATTCTAGCCAATGAGGACTATACTCTGATTTGTTTGGTGACTATATGTTCTGCTCCCTGTTATCTGCTAGCATTTTTATGTAGGCAGAACTAAAAATTCTGTTATCTGATTTGTCTGATTTAAGATCAACTTTGTCACTTTAGAATCAAAACTTAAACAATATGAAGCTATTAGGACAAAATCAAACATATAGCAAACTTTAAATCACTTTTATTACTATAAAATAGCTACAAATGGCCTGTGAATGTATTAAAGCTGTGCTGTTGACATGGACCAAAACCCCTTAAATATCTGCATGTATATTTGCTGAGTATTTGTAGTAAGGAGTGCCAGTAAGTTACACTTGTTCTTTGCCACAGCTGCAAACTAAACAGGTGTCAGAAATGCTCTAGTTTTATTTGTGAGTTTGGTCAATAGATATAAATCTTCAGAAGGATTTCAAATTATTGTCATGTGTAAACAGAGACTCCCTTCCAGGCTCTTTGATATACACACTGGCTACTTGAATTTTCCTTGTTTATTACTTCAAATTTGTGATTGTTTGGCTTGCTGCCATTTCATCTTTATTTGAATATTTGCATGTTTTCGTGGAATCACAGAATGGTGGAGGTTGGAAGGAATCTTTAGAGATCATCTAGTCCAACCATCCTGCTCAGGCAGGGTGACCTAGAGCAGGTTGCTCAGGACCCTGTCCAGATGACTTTCGAACATCTCCAAGTATGAAGACTCCATAACTTCTCTGGCAACCTGTTTCAGTGCTCCATTTTTTTGTTCACCACTGTGCAGTGACTCATTCATATTAAAGCATACTGCTAATAAAAAACACTTTAAAACATCTTTCAAATTTCAGTATCCCTCAAAAATGTTTAAATGATTAGCCATTCTTTATAGTCCAAATAAATTAGCATCAACTGTGTCCCTCAAACAGAACTAAGTCTTTGGTGTAATTGAGGAGGTGGTACGAGTAGGTGACTCTTACACCCAAGATTGAATCTTTTATAAGAACTGCTTCTCTAAAGAAAGACATTTAAAGAAAGCAGTAAACAGCCCTTATCATTTTTGAAAATAAAACCTGAGCAAGCTGAGAGGTACATTCAGTACTCTCTGATAAGATGTGTTCTCTGTTTGGCAATTTTAATAATAATATACTGTAGAATAACCAGATGTTTTTTCTAGATATTGGCATTAATTTAAAAACAAAAAAGAGAGTTTTGGCTTCCAAGTTCTCAATAAATCTAGCAAGGGAACAAAAGCCAAGTATTGTGCTCAATTGTTTGTTTCTAAGCAAATGGTATTCTCTTCCTTGACTTGATTTTGTAATGTACTTAGTTTGAAGGGATTTGAATTTTTTTGATTAACATTGATGCGATTGTGCTGAGTGAAATCATAAGTTTGTCCAGATGACCCATGTTGAGAAGGGTGGGCTGTTTCTTTGTACTAGTGCATCTTATAAACTACTGAAGGGTTTTTGAATAGAGTGCAAGTCTAGAAGCCAGGAGAATACTAGTTTCCTACTTGTCCTAGCCATCTAGGGGAGGATTAGTTTCTGACCTGTGGTCCAAGACTATGCTGGCATAGGGCATGTCTTTTCTCCTAACCATTGCCCAGAAAAGTAGCCCCACCATCACAGCTTGTGTACAGGCTTGGGGTGGGTCTGCCTGTCCCATCGCCTTTGCACATCACAAATAATCAAGCTTTATTCAAACAGAAAGGATTCACTGGTAGAAAATATGGATGCTGACTCCAGTGGTGCAATCTGGGGAGCTGGACAGGTAATTCATTAGTAGGCCTTCATAAGCCCTAGGAAATAGATGTTCTGCAATTTATTGACTTGTTAATCTAGATGAAATTTTCTTTCTCCCGTATTTTGCCTGAGCATATGACATAATGACTTAGGTGAAAAAAGTACTAGGATGAAATCCAAGTTTGGGAGAAACTAAAACAAATCAGAAATTAGTTGTACTTGCATTCTCATACAGCTGTGTACTTGTTTGCTCTGTTTGTGAGCTAACCTGATACAGAAATCATTGAGTTACAGAGGGAAAGACAGCATGCAAAATTACAAACTCAGATGATAGTACTTGTAAAGATGTGAGTAGAAAACAATGAGAACATCTATTAGCTAGGAAATGATAAATTCAAAGACAATGAAAACAACTGTTATTCTCTTGAGGCTTTTTTTTTTCCTTCCGAGTACTATGTCCCGTGGAATTTGGACTTCAAGTGAATTGGATACTTCTGGAAAATACTTTCATCATCAAAATTCAGAAGTCAAATCCATCACTCAGTAGTAATCATATACTGTAAGTTCAAAATATTTTGACATTTTTTTTAAATCAGTGCCAAGGGCACATATTGCTATATGATTGAGAAATACTAAGATTAGGCAACATTTTGCCCCCTTAAACGCAATAAATATTGAACATCTGTAACATATCCAACCCTCTTACCAGCCAGTGGATAATAGCATTTAGCTCTAACTAAAAAGAACTGACAGTGCTGCTGGCAAACACAGCATAAGCTGCAGAGTTCCTATCGGAAACTAAATAAGCCATAACTGTCTGTCTGAGAGCAATAGTTGCAGTAAGCACCAGACATTAACAAGGATTTTTAGCTTTATCCTCTTCACTTTTCATGATCAGCTTGTTTGCATCTAGATTTCTTAGTATTTTCTGTTTGTTAGTTTCCTTAAAGCTTTTTGTGTTCTCAGTGCCTGTTGTGAAGTGTACCCTTTCAAACATGGAAATTTTTCATGCATGGAAAAAATCAGCAGCCAGGTTAGCGTATGAGAGCAAATTATGAAACTTTGTAAACAAAACTTTGTAAACTCCTGCTAAGTATCAAGTTCTGTTCATCCTATTTCATTCAATTTGCTTAACATGATTAAGACAGGATTTGCTGAAGACTTGCTAAAGACAAGATTTGGTCTTAACTTGAAATGCACATAAAAGTAGTGTTTGCAGTCTGTTTCATGTAATTGAGAACATTACAGTTATGACTACTGGAACAACTAACTCTTAGCAAGTTTCACTTTTAAATTTAATACTTCAACATGATGATGCAAAATATACTCCTGTTACATTAATTTAGGGAATTTCCTAGATGATAAAATACTGGATCACTTTCGTTACCTAAAGAGGAGAACCTAATTATATTGAATTAAGATGAATAAAAAAAATGAAATACTTTATCTTTTTGCAGAATATTGTGTTTTAGCTTAGTATGCTCCCTTGTAAGTACATGTTATTCTCTTCTATCAAAATGCATGTTTCAGGGAGATGCCACTGAAATGGAGTCTGTGTGCTCTAAACTAGAATGCAAAAAATCTTGATGTTTCTGTTGTTTCTTCATTTCATTGAAGAGACAAAATGATCTTGAAATCATAGGTGAAAGGAAGAGTCATCATCATAACTATGCTACAGTGTTAGTTCTAGAGCCTCTGCCTATGGATCAGTTAAAACTCTGTGCTTAGTGAAAAGAACCAAGACGAAAAAGTTGATTAATCAAGTCCACTTGCAGAGGCTTGTTTATTTGTATGTTCTATAACACAGCCACAGCTGTCTCCAAACTGTGAAATGGGAGTGGGGCCTGATATTATGTAAGCCTTTCATAATAGGCAGTCTTGCTTAATACAGATGGTGTTATCTTTTCTAATAAGTGCCTACAACTTTTGTTCACTTGTTAATGATTATTTTCCATTCTGCATTATTTTTATTTCCCTGTATCCTTGGAAATCTGTATAGAACAAGAGAAAATTAATAATTGATGTGAGGAATCAGTCACAGTTCGATTTGCAGGAGTAATAGTTTCTACATTCTTACTTGCTAGATTGAGGCAAGGCTACTACAGGCTGGCAATTCTTCCTTCCATACAATCAGTCTCGTGGCACTTGATGTTTATTTGATATCTATTTTGAAACTTTGCTGTGGAGAGATTATCTTGAAGCAGGAGGATTTAACATTAAGCAGGTACTTAGATGAATTAAATCTTTGCAAGTGGGGAAGGGCTGAAAATGATAACACCTTGTGGGACAGGGAGGATAGTAAAATTGTTGACAGTTGCAGCAAAATAGGAGGGAAGGAGAAAGGAGGAAAGAAGAGGAACTAGTTTTGATATGTTGATTTTCAGCTGGCAAGAGGACATTTGGAGCAGATTCTGTAGAAGCAGTTTGAAATATAAGTGTGAACGAAAGGAAAGTAAGTGAGAACAGAAGAAATTTGGGAATCATTTACACGGCTTGTAATGCAAATTCTTAAGAATAGCTAAAGTTGCCAAGGACAGCCTAGCCATGCTATGTGTGTAGACAGAGCATATATCATCTTAAAATATAAACCTTTTAATTTTGTGAAAGTAGAAGCTAAGAATAATCTTGAAATTAGGATATCTATTGTTCAAGCTTCATATTGCACTGCTTATTCCTAGGCAAAATATGCATAATTGAAGTAAGCTATAATTTGAAAATACCTTCTCATTGGGCTGTAGCATGTTTTCAGAGTTATGGGGTAAAAATGTCAAGGTTACTTCACTGGGTAAAACTTTCCGGAACACGCAATGGACAACAGGATAAAACATTTCAATTTTTACCAAGGAAGTGTCAAATTAATTCTTTTAAAATTGAATTTTCTCTTGAAGTAATGATTGATTTTTATGTACTGCATTTTCTTAAAAAAAAGCAATACTCCCATGTGTGTAAATTACTCTTTAAATATGAGGAATTTTTGTTACCATGGATGTCTGAAAAGCGCATCAAATTGAGTTTCACATGCCTGGAAATCACTGCTCACACCCAGTGATAAAAGCCATGCAGAAGACTGACATAACTGGGTGTACTGTAGTTCATCTCCTGCTGACGTGTCTGCCTTTTGGATTCAGAAAACATCAGATGTTCTGAACACTGCAGTTAATAATAAATGGAGAAAAAAGCTAAGAGGATTTGTTTCTTCTTCAAATATTCAAGCTTGTGATAAGAGTCGGTTTTATCTACTTCTATTTAGAACTTGTCTTAGCTCTTTTTCACAGAATTTTAAAAATTCATATAGCTCCCCTTTCTTGCATAAATTAGTTCCTGATACATGATATATTTTTTCTTTTTTTGCTGCCTAATCCTAGCTGCTTTCTTAGTTATCTTCCTAATTTGTTACTTTGCTATTTCTCTTTTTAGCAGAGCTGAACAAACTGATGTTCATAGCGCAGTTAATAAACATAAGACTTGTTTTAGAAACAAATTTTAGTTTATAACTTTGTTGATGTATGATTTGCCACTAGAGTGTTTTTTTTTTTTTTTTTTTTTTTTTTTGGCTTGATGCTACTTCAGTGTGCGAAAGAATATTCTGTTCAGGAAAATTTTAATAGTATTCAAAATATGCAATGTTAAGATATCAGATCTTGAACTGATTCAAGACTGTGTTCTATTCTAACTAACTACCCCAATTTACACCGAAATTCAATGCAATTCTATGAAATTTCATTAACAAATAATGTCTTAATGTTGGACTTAAAAAGATGTAAAAGATATTCACAGAATCATCACGTGATTATTGTCCTTTGAAATAAATGTGTATATCTGCTAGTATGCAAACTCTGTAACTCTGTTATGGGTTGTTAACAGAAGATACTCCTTATTCTGAGAAACGAGCTCATGCTGCAAAGTTATGAATCAGATTAAAAAAAAAAAATCCTCAAAGCTCAGGCATTCACATCCAGACCTGCATCCCAACTTTCCTCAGCTTTTGAAGGTCAACTGTTGTCTTCTGTTGGTTCAATTGCTGTCAGGTTTTCCAAGTCTGACAGAGGAATTTAAAGGAACAATGGCTTAGGAATAGAGGCTTATAAATAGATGCTACTATATCTATTTATATCTTTTCATAAAAGCTAGTTAATCTGAGTGTCTAGTTAGTGGTTTCATTAAACAACTGCTTTCAGACTGCACAGAATGGATTGACTTCATTTCCCTTCTGTGTAAAAATTAAATTGAATAACTGAACTCTGAAGTGAGATTTAACAGAGGAAAAACATTGCCCTGTAGTTCAGATGAGTTATATGAAAGCAAACTATGGACCATTACATTGTTGCACCTGAATGGCAGAGGATGTAGTTTCAATGTAAAAAGTATGCAACAGAACAAAGCACTTCATTCTTTCTTTCTTTCTTTATTTATTTATTTATTTTTTTACTGAATAATCAGAATGTCTTATGGTATTCAGGGAAGCCTTAAACAGAGATCCTGGTGACTCAGATTTCTTGGATGCTGGCATTTACAGAGTTACCTTTAATTGTTTTCACAAGTTTTTGTAGTGATAGTTGACATGTGGAATCTTATAATTATCACTTAGATGGTAGGTGACTGTATCTGCTGTTATTTCTGGGTGAACTGTCATCTTAAAAGCAGTATAGTAGCTCCTCTTGATTGGAGATTTTTTTTATACACTATTTCAAATGCTTAAAGAGAGCTTAGTGCTATAGGACTGAATAATTTTATTCCAAAAATTGATAAGTAGTGATGACTGTGCAAACTGTTATTGGTGAAGCAGAAAACAAATGCTTTCTAAGATTGTCCAGCTTTTTTCCAAGATAGCTCTCCTCATCATACACTACTTAAACCGCAGAGGTAACATTATTTGGTGTTACATTATCTGGTATCTAAGCATACACAGACAACAACAACAAGAACCTTCTCTGCTAAATCCAACAGCAGTTCATTTTTCCCATCAGTTTGCTAGTTGATGGGAAGACAGTCCCACTTTTGTCTCTGAAACCTGTAGGAGTGGAATTACATGCTGGACAAACTTATCTACACAGTAACACTCTGTCTCTGATTCTTTCTGCCTTTCTAGTTTGTTCTGTTTTGAATTTTCCCCCAAGATGGGGGAAAGATCTGGACCTGAACATCCCCAAACAGTTTAGTTTGAAAGCTTGTCTATAAAGAAGAGATGTGCAATGTAACATCGTAAAATTTTGTTTCTGACATCCTTCAATATGGTTTACTTTCATTTTTTCCTAACTCCTCCTTTACATTTTTCTGAATCACAGCATATTTTAAGATTTCTGTAGGTTATTATTTATGAGATAATAGTAGATGAAATGCTTGGCAACCAGGGTTCATATGGACTTTTTATTCAGATTCTTTTTACAAATAGGATACTAATACAATATGGTAGGACAATAATAAAACAGTACGACTGTGTATGAAGTAATTGATGCTAATATTTTTGTATATGGAATCCTTCCTTACTTAGTACTGCACAAAATAGCTCCTTTATTTCATCCTGAGGTTTTGTTCCTGCTGAGATAAACTTACTCCTTTTTTGGTATTAGCATTAGTCATTGGATTAGAACAGGAACTGTGATAGGCAGGAGAAAAAGGAAAAATCTTTGGTTGAATTAGTCCCAGAGCTCTCTTCACACAAGGAAGAAGGCAAAATTTCACTTCATTGCTCATGGAGTAAAAAGAAGACAAATCTTGTCTGCAGATGTTTTTAAGTATTCAGGGCCACACCTGGTGAAAGAATTATACTATGCATGGCTGTGAAGCTCTACCTAAAATTAAAAAAAAAAAAAAAAAAAAAGAAGAAGAAGAAAAGAAGAAGAAGAAGAAAAAAGCAATTCACTGGAGAAAAGGAACAGCCTGCATTTTGGGAAGTGGTATATAGCTGTATCCACATCTCACAGGTGCACTAGCATTTGAAGAGTAACGTGTTACACATATAGAAGAATACATATAGTTGATTTCTTTTCTCTCAGCAAGATTAGCAGAGTTAGGAGTCCCACATCAGGATCTTTTTGTGTATGTGTTTTCTGTGATCCATTAAATTAYGGAGGAGGAAAAATAGCTGGCTTATTGGTGTAACTGTAATACCAACTACGTGAGAGGAAGACTTTTCTCATTAATCATAAACAGTGATAAACTCTGAGGAATTTCTTCACGTTGCAGTCATTGTTGCAGTTCCCCATTGTTCACACATTAAAAATGAACCAGTAGTCTGAGAGGCTTATTTTAAAAGGCAGGTCATGGTCAGTTGCTGTTAGGAGAATTTTTGTGGAACCAGCTGTTCTCAAGGAGATGTATGTTTAGACTAAGGAGACTGGAAATCAGAACTGTTGACCTCTGTTCCCAGCTCTTCTGCTAACTCAATGTGTGGCCTTGTATGAGACTTAACCTCTGTGCTTCAGGTTCTTTAGAATGAGCGTAGAAGAGGTCTGCTCTGGGCTATTTGGGAATGAGAATGCATTCTGAGACTGGAATGAAAAATATCACTAAGATGCAAAGTGATTTTATGGATAAAGACACCAAGTATGCTAGTGACTTTGTGACTGGAAAAAAATTTCCACCAGTAACTTAATTAAGCTCACCCATTAGTTCTCTTCAGCATATAAAATTGCAGTAGTCAAATAGTCCTGCTGGTGATGATGATCTTTGGACTATATAAAAGCTTTGGAGAAGTGTTGCTGCTGACTCGTTCAAGAATTTGCTGAGACTTGCTGTCAGTCTTGTCTGTGGCTCTTTTGAGAAAAAACGTTTATGTAAGTTTGAAGTGTCTTACTGTATGTTGTTTTGTTTAGGATGATCACTTAAGTGTCGCATTAAAAGTAGCAGTACTGGAGTCCCTCAGGGCCATTTGTGAACCTGAATGCACCATACGTCTGTATGGTGTAATGCTGTGTAACACTGAAGTCTCCCTTACATAGCACTATGCAGAACAGCTCTGTTATACTACCTTGTATCAAGAAGCCAAATCAGCATTGCTGGAGGCAAATGAAGAGGACTAGTTAGCTATACTGCTCCTAGGTCTGGATTTAGCTCATCTGATGTTAAATCTGAGCGAGTTTAGGTCATACACAGGATACACACATCCAAAGTACCGTGTTTGGTGGTGGTATGGGCATAGTGTGTGTCGGCCTCCACAGTTTGGAAAGGTAGAATACTAAGATTAGGAATGTAAAACTTTATCCTGGACCAGCATTTTTTTTTAAGTATGTATTTAAAACAACTATTTAAGATATAAAATGTGTAGCTAAACTTACAGGCTGAATTCAAAACTGATATCTCTGAATGTGATCAGAGAAATTTTATTTCTCTAAGCAGATGTTTAAGACAGGAAGATGTGTAGAAATAGATGCTAAGCTGAAATGTCTGACGAAGCCTGGCAAGTGGCAATACCATATGTAATCTATTATAATATGAATGGCATGTTGAGAAATGATTTTTTTTAATTTAGAGTACTGTCCAGTGATGTCCTGGGCATACCAATTGAAACAGCAAGTCCCTACTTAAAGCACCATAGACCTCTGTGTGTTTGTGTGTGTGTGTGTGCATTTAATTTTCATTCTACAATAGCAGTAATGATTGAAGYTCAAGACATTTCCTGGGAATTAACGACCAGATGGGATTCGGAGGCTGAAGCTAAGGCAGGTGCCATCAGCTTACACCAACCAATCATTAATCCCCAGGAACGGCCTTACACTTCACTTATCTGAAATTTCTCCTGCTAAGATTTCAGCTGTCTCTTAAGATCTTGTTAATTAGCAATTTTCTATATGAAGAAATGGCTTGTAAACAAACATATTTTCCCCCTATGTCTTAAAGGGTTAATGAGCTTCCAATTATATGTGATTTGTGCAGCTGAGAGGCTGTGCTAACTCCAGAAAAAGAGTTTGGCCACACACTGAGGTTTTCAGCAGCATTTTTGCAACATCAGGCAGTCAGCTTATTAGGAGTTCAGCTGATTTTCATGATAGATGTCTTATCTACCTCCTTTCAAAGCCTTTTCTTCTCTCATTTATGGAATTTCAGTGCAAAAACTGTCTGCTGTTATACTGAACATATTTGGAAGAATTGCATTTTTAGGTGCCTTTTTTAGTATTCAGGTAGCAACCTTTTCCATGGAATACTGGATTAACAGGGTTAACCCACTGTGGAGTGGGTTAATAGGGAAAGGCACAGGAAATGTTAGAGGAAGGTGCATCCGGGGAGTGTATTTGCCCATCCCTTTCAGGAAGTGACAATCTGGTTCTCTGTCATGTCAGTCAGCTTAAATCCACTTGATGTGGCCAGTTTCCTCCAATTCATGGTTGTGTAAGTTGAGCACTGATAGGCGTTTCTTTTCTAAGTTTCAAAGTCCCCTTCTAGGAAAAAAAAAAAAAAAAAAAAAAAGCTATAATTCCACCATTTCCTGCAATTGTTCTACCTTAAGCTGAAGAAGATATGCGCGTAGTTGGGAAAAGGCAGGTCCTGGAACTCTTAATTGCCTTTTTTACCTGTTTTGTTGCCAGAGGGAGGGTGTTAGGATGAGCTGCGACATCTTCATTGATTATGGAATTTTACAGGACCATTGAACCAGACAGCCAGCTGTGTGACAGGAATTTGAATCCCTCTCTCCATTCATAGAGGTGCAGAAAGTAGAATCTTACTGACATTTTCCTTTGAGCCCATTCTGTAACTTTTACTTTGAAGGCAATGTGGTAAGATTTAAATTTACTCTAGCTGTAAACTTGTCGAGATGGATATCTGACCCCCAACTATTCCTCATCCTAGTTCTGCTTAGCAGTTTGAAAATACTGCTGAACTGTTACACAGCTGTTAGCCTGTGGGTGTCCAAAATATACTCTAGGAGAACTATATCTTATCATATTGCATAGGAGAAAACTCCACCCAAATCCTTTTAGCTGCATATCATTGGAGAATAACAATTTAAACTTGTTTTAATGACAGTTTGAATACCTTCTATTTGTATATGATGAAGAAAGTAAAACACAATTCTGTTTTTACTGCAAAGGATGTATCTCCAGGTAACTCTAAACTGCTAGTATAGAGTGTAGTTTAGAATTGGTGTAGATAATTTTAAGACTTAGAGTTATTTAATAGTGTAAATTTAGTGCAAATAGACAAAAATTCTGGAGCCAAGTGGAAATTTAGCTTAGAGTTGACAGATTAGAATTTTTCTGAAAATAAAAGATTAGAGTTAGAAGCAAAGAGAAAAATCTACCTTCCTATCTGGGCAGACAATAAAAAATCAGAATCACCTCAGAGTTTCAGAGGTGAGAGGCCTTTCCAAGCCAGACATCTCAAATGTCTGAAGCTTCAGAAGTCTGATCTGGTAAACATTGAGAAGTTATGTGTTTTGCCCCAAATTTAAATCAATATTAAGTCTATGTAAGAAAATAGCTCAGGATTCTTAATACAAGGTTGATATTACTTACCAGTTTCTTACCTCTGTTTATGTACAAGAATTTGTACATAAGCTGTACAAAGGAAGTATCCTTTAGAAATGGTTTAAAATAAACACTATATTATCCATTTACCTCTTAATAAGCATCCTTGTGGAAAGCTAGTACAGATGAGCAAGCAGGCTTTATAGTGACATTTCATCATGTTTTGCAATAATTTCCTTGGGTAGACAAGGCCTGATATGAGATTGTTCTGATGTGCTGGAATCAAGGTACAGATCTTGGTACATTTTGCAGACTTTCCAGTGCATGAAATTGTTTTTGTTGGTCTATGCAGAGTCTTTGAAATGTGATGAAATCAGCTCTTATCCACATTGGCCTGTATTCCAGGTTTCTACTGTTAGATCTCAGTTGAAGTTAGGAAGGGCAGAGAAATGTGACACGTAGCTAAGCTGCCGGATTAAAAATAAGTAAAATAAAATTTAATTCTAGATGTTGCTAAGAATGTTGAGTATCCTTACTCTAACAGTAATCATTATTATATACAAGCTAGTTTGTTTAGTTGTTTTTTTTTTTTATATATAGTTCATTTATATTTTCTATTTTCCCTTTATAAAGCTTAGAGGTAAAGAAGAAGAATTACTTTGGAGGCTATTTGGCATTCCCCTCACTTAATTTTCCTTTAAAGCATAACACTTCGTTTGCTTCACCTCATCAATTTATTCCTTTTTAAGAATTGGCTGGCTACTCATTTAAAGGATATTTGTTTTATATTTCAAAATTGTGGTTTATCTGCAGAAAATTCATTTTTAACAGAAAAATATGAGGGGAAAATGTTCTCTATTTTAATCTAGATCAGGCAGTAGGGAGCAGTATGTTTCTTGGCTTTAATTTTTATATTCTCTGTGTTTGCTGGCTGCATTGTAGCTCATTTTGTCACACAGTTGTGAACTCCTGGGAACCAACATCCTCATAAATAAATTGCCATTGTGAAAAGTGGATTCCATATTGGCACATCAGCAGAACAGATGGAGGTTCAAAACAAAACAATTTTTGGAAAAGTTGTCATGGCATATCTTTTTATTCATAAGATTGCTCCCTGCCTTGCTATCAAGAGAAGTGATAATTTTATTAGGTTACCTATAAAGCCTGTAGTTAGGTAAAATTCAGTTTGTAGATAAGCTAATCTAAAGAGTAGTCCCTTAATTAAAGCAGTCCCTCATGGATGTGAATGCTGTGATGAGTCAAATACAAAGTAAAAAATACTGCTATCAGTTTCTGCAAAATCTGAGGCAGATTTCCCTATACATAGATTTAATGCTAATAGAAATAAGAGAGAATAAGAAATTAATTTGGAAGCAGAATTTTCCAATTAAAAAAATGCTCACGTTTTGTCTTGGTTTTGCTTTTTTTTTTTTCTCTGACTAGGTTCATTCCTGGTTGATATTAACAGGATGACAACCTAAAATTATATCTTCTCTCCCAAAGAGTTTATTTTAAATTATGACTACAATGAGTAAAATTACTATGAAAGAACTAAATGTAATAATAAAAGAAATCTAACAGTCCTGGCATACTTTTTGCCTTTGACATGACTTCTATATATGCTGCTTTATTTTTTTCTGTGGTAGATAATTTTAGCTATTTCATCATGTCAGTTTTGAAGATCTTTTCTATAGCAGCACATCATGGGGGGGGAGAGGTATTTTTGAAAAAAAGTATACAGTAAAACTGGTTGGTGTCAGTGCAGTGACTAGATCATCTTTAATTCAGTTTTGTGTGGAAATTAACTACATTTCTAGATAGAAATATTTGGGTTTGATGTATTCTAGGTTATATTTAGTAGTTTAAGATTCTTATTGATTGCAGTATAGTGTTTTATTTGCAGTTATATATTAGGCCTTACTGGTCAGCACGGAAGGGATTCCTCTCTATCTTCTGTAGATTTATAGTAGTTCATTTAGTACTTCTGCACTCATTCAATTCTTTCTAAGTATTCCCCTGTTTGCTTCTTTTCTCTACTAGTATTCACTTCTCTTTACTGACTGCTAACTTTCTTTTACTCATCTTGGTTCTCACATCCTTTTTTTTTGGATATTCTCTCTCTCTTTTCTTTTTGTATTCCTGTTTTCCTTGTCATTTTTTTTTTATTTATTTGCCTGCCACTTTTTCTCTGACTCCAATCAATGCTGTAACTCCTGTTCCCTTATCTTCATAGCAATGGTCCTTCCAGTATGCTTTTCTGCTCCCACCTCTGTATGTTCCTGCCTTATTACTATACTGCTATACTGAGTGAGATCACTCTGCCTGCACAGTAGCAGACAGGGAGGAGTCCAACAGGGATTAATATTGTTTCATGCCACATTGAGTCCTGATAAGATACTCTCATGAATATCCACTTGACCAGCTGCAATCCAGAACAATTGGTGTATGGATCGATCTCCCTCCATAATTCCAGAATAAACACTGAAGGACAACCCTGATGAACTCTTACTGATGAATGGTTCCCAAGGAGGTGGGGAAAATGCTGTGAAACCATGGCTTACTCACTTGGATACCTTTTCTAAGAGAGCCATCTAAGAAAGCAAGAAAGATCGTGATGTCAAGGCACTATAGCAGAATTTTTAACTAGTTTGTCTGAGTTTAGGACCCCTTGGTCATGTGCTCAGAGCTTTACTTCTATTTAATAGAGTCTTAGGAATACAATACCTTGAGTTTCCTAAAACTGCTGTAGGCTTGGCCCTGGGCCAAGTTGTTAATTCCCTTCCTGTCTTTAGATTGTTGACTCTGCCTTGTAATAGGAAAATGGATCCTCTGTTTTGGACTCAACAGTGCTAGTTAGCGCATGACCTTGCTACTGAAATACTGTTTCTTCTACTGTTTCAAAACCAAAAAATTCCTTAGAAATTTAGGTTAATAAAAGCAGCACATTTTTGCACATTAATCAGACTTCAGATGTCAAAATATAGAACAAAATTTTCATGTTAAGAATGTCCAAACTTGCTATTTTGTGTTTTCATTCAAATAGAAGTCAAGGTTATACCTTGACTTGTACAGTTTGTCAGCAGAGTTAAATCTTGAAATATTTAGGTATGATGTTTTTTATGCTTTTTCTAATTTGGTATTTTAACATTATAACTGGTACTTTTCATGGTACCAAATAACTGACCTCTACCATTTGAGCTAAAAGATACTTTCCTTAATTGGTACCACAATTGTCAAGTGTGAAATGGGCCAAGAGAGCTGTTGGCATGGAGAATATTGGAGGATTTGAACAAGTGATTATGCGTAGAACAAAATGTGTATAATTTTAGATGACACAGAGCAGAAGTGGGCCGCTGTGTAACTTGAGTGGGAGAATACTGTGAAGTGATGATAGCAGAAGAATAAGGGAAGAAGTTGATTAGAAAGGAGTAACTGTGGTAGATGGTGAAAAGGTCCCAGCATGAAGAACTTTGCGCAGAGATTACACTGGCTTTTCTGTGTACAGTACATCTTTGAGAAGCTGCTTACAGAGAAGAAATATTAATCCTATTTAGGCTATCAGTAGACTTGTAGACAGTAGAATAGAAAAAGCTGAACTTCAGCCCTTACTTTAATTTTTTTAAAGCATATGCCCAGAATAGAAAAAAAATCTGCCAAATTTTTAGCATTTTTTTTTTAATCTTTGTTCATCTCTTTATTTGTAATTATCATCTGCAGCTGGAAATGAAAGTCACAAAAAAAGTGTCTGGACTTCTTGCTAAGCTAGAAAAAAGGAAATGCCAGAATTCTTGAGGAAAGGCATTCCCAATGAATTCTGCAACTCTAAATATGTGGGGTTGTGGCTACTACATGTGAAGTACACATATCAATTTCTGTTTATTTGGATGCTTGAACCAATTTGTGTGATATAACAGATGATTGTATGAAAGAAACTAGCAGGAGAATATGTAGTAAGTTATTCCTAAGCAAATGCTAGCTTTTAAAGTTCTGATTTCATGTTTAAACAAATTATGAATTGAGATTTGTCCAGAAAACAGTGGAACATAGAAATGCAGAAGAGCAAAAGAAATGTAGCAGTTTGCAGAAAGTGTCCCTTTGATGTGACAGGAGAAGGAAGTAGCTACTTAAAGAGGAGTAGAAAGTACAAATGACACTTGGAGTTTCTGAAGAATTAGACCTGTGCAGATTTTCTCAGAGATAGCGAGTGAGTAACTAAGGTTTACTTTTTACCTGGATATTTATTTTGAAATCTTTTGTTTCTGCTGATGAAGGAGGTTGGTTATCTTCTGTCCCTGAATGACAAGTCATAAACTCCGTACAGTAAGAAGTGTAAGTATGTGAGTTCACTCAGACCTGCCATGTGGGCATAGTTGCCATGTGGGATATTGCAGTTCTGAACTTGGTCAAACATTTGGATAACTGCTGAATATGAGGGATATAAGTAAATATTGATATAAGTAAAAGTTGCCTCAAGCAACTAGATAGTCTAAACCAGGCACAGACGAAGAGGCTCACCCTCGGTAAAAGTGGCACAACAGATTCTGAGAGGCACAAAGTGTAAGTTAAGCAATCAGAGTGAGCTGAATATAGCTCAACTCTCACATGAGCACTCTGCAGCCAGTTTTTGGTTCCCATGTCACTAGTACCTGCCAGCATTCTGCTTTCACTGCCTCAAAGATGAGCTTCTTTGATAAGAAAGATGACTACTTACGGACTTAGTCAGCACTGCTGCATCACTTGTTTGTGACTCCATGTTGTCTATACTTTTAAACTACAACTGAGAGTTCATTTGTGGTGAAATAGCAGAATGAAATGGTGCTTTTTATTTTTCATCTACAGGAATCTACATCCCTAGATGAAAAATATAATTGCTATTTTCTACCAGGATAAGACAACTTTACAGTTAACACACTCCAAAACATTTTATACTAGGTAGACCATCTGTTTGGAGGATTTCCTAGCAAAAGACACCACGATAAACTTCGTCACTCAAATATAATAAAAATTATTTTTGAAGAATGAATTATTTTCAGTATACATTGTATTCACTTTAGGATGCCTGAAATTTTTAAAAACATACAAATAATTATTTCCAGAATATAGGAAAGCTTTATCATTTACATACATGCCTGCTCATCACATAAGCGTAAGTTAATTTTATTCCTACTGAGGATGCTTAAGCACAGGTGTAAACATGTACCTGGTCATATTTTCACTGATGAGATCTGAACTGTTCTCTAATATGTGGGTTTTACTATTTTCCCAAAATCTGCAGGGGGCCATCTAAATTTAAGAATAGGTTTATGCCTTATAGAATTGACTAGACATGATAAATAGCATGGCGAAGAGGAATAAGAAGAAATATAAGCAGAAGTACGCTTCCTTGCACATGAGGACTTCCACAGATGTTTTCTTGGGGTTGTGTTTTGCTTGGCTTGCTTTACTCAGGTCACTTAGTAGTTAAATGGTACAGTCTGATTATATATTGAAAATTTGGAGATGATCTTTAAAAATCATAATCATACTAAGCACATAATGATCATGAGTATTGTCTAATATTTTTCCCAAATATGATTTCTGTGATAGCTGTTTGCTACCCACTGGATGTAGATTCCCTTGTAACCATACACTTTTTGGAAAAGAATAAACAAATCATATTTCCTAGATTCTGTCTAATAGATTGATGTTTAATAGACTGATAGATTGACAAAAGCACGTTCAAGTTTATGGGCTTTTTCTTGTAGCCTACTTGTTTAGTCATTTTCTTTCTGTACTTTCAGAGGATGCTAATTTACATTCAGCTCAGATGTGCAGGCTTTTTTGTTTCCCTCTGTGCACTTTAACATTTTGTTAMGATTTAGCCAGTGTACAAGGACTGGAGTCACTTCTATCCTTTGTGGAAAGGAAAACAGCCCCTCTAACTGCAGTAGGTGTCTCCTGCCCTCCCCCCTTTTTTTGTCTACAGCACTGCTACTATTCTTGACAGACAAAATTTTTCAAATATTGTTAGTGGGGTTTTTTTTTAATAAAAAGATGGGTCAGACTTCTCTAACTACATAAATTACTTAAATGCCATTGAAGTCAATGCAATTGCATATGTTATACTCTGCAGTTTTTAGCCTAAAGGTTATTGTCTGCCTATGTATAGTAAGGAATACAGTTTTCTTTTTCTCACGTAACATTAAGTACCTATTATTGCTAGCAGAATTCTAGAAACATTYCATTTTACTGTGTAAAATTATGCCTCAAAGTCATTTTTTTCATTCTTTGGAGAAATTGAATACATTTTTTTTCATGATATAAATGAAAATGGACACTGATAAGTTCAAGTAGCCGCCTCTGCTTATCTCTGACTTGATTTTGGCCCATATACTACATGAGACCTATGAAAATTCAGAAGAGCTGCTGAGAGAAAAAAATTAGCAGAAGCATCATAATAGCAGGAAGGAATGATAAGATTCCTGTTAGCAAACACGCAGATGGACGGTTATTGCCTTGAAAGATAATCTATACAGAAATAAACGCCAGATGTCCCCAAATAAGAACTTTCTAAAATTGAAAGGCATTTTTCCAATTTTTGAAAGATTTATTCACTGTTCATGGTATTTTCTGAAATCGTATTTAAATGTCATGAAAGACAGTATTTGCAAATGTAAAGAAAATGAAGGTTAATTTTATCATTTGGAAGGTTGGCTCTATTTCTAGATCAGAACACCAGTCTCTTAAGCTGAGAGGACAAAAATTTACATATAACCAAAATTCGTATGTGTTTTAAACACTATAAAAACCATATAAGGCATAGCAGCTATAACTTAATTTCAGGTGTTTAAAATTACTGTGAAATATGTATGATATTCCCAATTTATTTAAATGAAAAATGTAATAAAATGTATTATAGGTCAGACTTTTAATACAGTTGTGTAGAGTCAGCAAAGAGAAATAAATGGGCCTATTCATATTAGGCAATGACAACAAGTTGGTACTTTCTAATGATTTCCTGCCAATTGGGGGTAATATATACTGCTTTTGCAGATGAGTACTTATTTTTATTACAAAATAAGCTGATTTCCATATCTTGATTGATTTGTATATTTGCTTTTCAGAGGAAAATAAGTCATGACCTAATATTGTAGGAAACCATCTGTTTGAAGTATCTTTAGCTTTACTCAGATGCAGAAAAGGCCTTTGCTCCATCAGCCAAGGGTATGTACAGGCAATTTAAATCAAATCTGAAAAAAAATGACATTATGGGAATTAAAACTTGTTAGAAATGACTGCTACTCAATCTTTCAAGAGCTAAGAAAGCCATCTATTACTCTGTATGGAAGCCTAGTTACTACTGTAGTGATAGAAGAAGTTCCTTTATACTGATCATTTTTTTCCCTAGGATATTATTTGATGTCCCACATGATATAAAGCATGATCATGTTCCTTTAAAGTTTATCTAGCTATAAATGAAAATGGGGGGGGGGGGGGTGGGGAGGGGGAGAGGCAATGAGATGATCCTCGAATCTTATGCCTATGACAAAAAGAAGCAAATGATTTCAAAAGAGCAGGGGGATGCAGTCCTTCATCTTTGCAAGCAGAGCTGATGGGGCCCAAATGGAAGGCCTGCTGTGCCTCCAAGATCCTCTGTATGTGCCCCAAGCTTTATAGCTCAAGAGCTCCTCAACTGAAGGCAAAGAGGCTTTCATTTTTTTCCCTTGCAGGCTATAAATGTGGAGCCTTTCAACCCTGCTTAAGGAATAGTTAAATTCGTGATTGTTTTATTATACGCCTATTTTACATTTTATTATATTTCTGAAATTTGATGGCAGAGAGCCTCGTGGTGAATTTTGCACCTGATAAGCTGTGGTTATTCACCTCTAAAGAGCAAGATTTTCGAATCAGTATTCAGTGTTGTCCCTACATCCTGATCTGTATTCAGAAGTTGAAGATGGCACATGCGTGGCCTAAAAGATTGAAGACTATTTTAGTAGAATAGCAATTGTGCATATTCAATAGGCAGGGACACTGTGGAATTAATATGCAGTGTTTCATTTGCAGGAAATATAAATAATATATTGTTTAGCATCAATTGCTCTTAAGTGTTTTGATGTTACTGCTTGGCTGTACATTGAATTCTATTCTGCTGCTCCTAACTGGGAAGACAGAGTATAGCTTGGTGTCTCAACATTAGAACTGAAAAGAGTAGTGTTTTGGAAGCAAAGCATAGGAAAAATCTGAATTCTGAGAGTGAGGAGAGATTCATTTTTATGAATGGAACATGGTTTTGTTTGACAGATGTGAAACAGATTTAATGATATTTTTAAAAGATCATTAAATCTGTTGAAGCTATTAACATGAGAAATCACACATGGTTTCTGTCTGACAGTTACATTAATTCAATTTAATAGTAGATCAGAATATTCCAGACTAAACTCAGAAGT
This sequence comes from Rhea americana, assembly GCF_003343005.1. Classification (NCBI taxonomy): domain Eukaryota; kingdom Metazoa; phylum Chordata; class Aves; order Rheiformes; family Rheidae; genus Rhea; species Rhea americana. Next base: position 1,823,244 of record NW_028185261.1, on the reverse strand, counting down.
GATTTGACAGTCCAGCATTCTCATTTGCAAAGACAGTGAAACCAAAACTGCATCCCTATTTTAGCCTACTTGTTCTAACCCAGGGACAAGTGTCTGGCAGAGTGAGTCAGGTAGGTTTTCTTGATGCTGTTGTGATTTAGGGAAGATTGGGTGGTTGTGGAGGGTTTTTTTTTTTATTATTTTTTATTTTTATTTTTCCCAGTTTTGCACTCTATTCAAGGGCAGACTTGATGTCTAGCAGAATTCCTTAAAGGCTCCAGTGGAGATTTTCTATTCTCATCACCCAAAGCAGACAGCAACTTCTGCAGTAAAGCTTCAAGCTAATTGTGCAGCATAACTGTAAGCTATTGTGTTGGCCTCCTAAGCAGATGAAGGAAAAAGTATGTTTTGTGGAAAATGCCAAAGAACTTTTTTCTTTCTTTCTTTCTTTTTCTTTTTTTTTTTTTT